>NC_056732.1:1393622039-1393922039 GCF_019279795.1 Protopterus annectens
ACTGGATCCTACCCAGTTTGGCTTTGTTAAGGGCAGATCCTGCCTCTTAAACCTGGTTGATTTCTTTGAAACAGTCACCAAGGCCATTGACGAGGGAAGGTGGTCCACACAGCCTACCTGGACCTCGCAAAAGCCTTTGATACAATACCCACTCAGGCATTATAGATAAGCTCACCAGCTTAAATATAAACCCCTATGTCACTAGATGGATTGCAAACTGGCTCAAGGACAGAACCCACATGGTTAGAATTGCTGGAGCCATGTCAGACTCCAAACCAGTTACAAGTGGTGTCCCACAAGGCTCAGTCCTGGGACCTCTCGTTCGGTATATATTTCTCGGAGGTACAGGCCAACACAGAAGGACTGTGGCTGACCAAGTTCACAGACGACTGCAAACTGGGTGCCATAATCGACTCTCCAGCCGACACAAGCATCCTCCAAAAGGGCCTCATAGAAACAGACAACTGGTGCCAGAGCCATGGCCTCAAGCTAAATGCCAAAAAGTGTATAGTCATCCCCTTTGTATAGTCATCCCAAAGTGCCCACAAATTACCACATAGGTGGTAATCCATTAAGTACAGAAGAAGTAATTAGGGACCTGGGGACCCAAGTTGATAGCAATCTCTCATTTGACAACCACGTGGCCAAAGTGGTTAGAAAAACATTTTATATAGCCCACCTAATCATGAAGGGATTCACATCTAGATCAGGGGAGGTCATCGTGCCTCTTTACTCATCCCTGATTAGGCCCATAATTGAGTACAATGCCCCTTTTGGGATGTACCTTACCAGACACCTGCAGCAACTGGAAAGACCCCAAAAGTACCTTACCAAGAGGATCAAAGGGCTCAAACAGATGCCATATGCAGCCCGGTTAAAGAAACTCCAGCTCTACTCAGTGGCATACCGCCTGTTCAGAGGCGATCTGTGCCTGACGTATAAAGCCATGTCCAACCCGGAATTAATGGACATGCTGCACCTCAGAAAATCCAAATCCCATTGAGCTACGCGCTCGAGAAACTTGAACCTCAGCACTGAAATAAATAGGACATGCTGGAGGGACAGATTCATAACCCAGAGGCTCCCTTCACTCTGGAATAAAATCCCAGTCCAGGTTAGGCAGAGTTCCTCATTGACTCTCTTCAAGAGGAATCTTGATGAGTGGATGGGAGATCGTAGGTTTACCCCGGGTATCACTTCTGTGTCACTGTTAGACAGAGGCACAGTATACTAACCTCGAAAAAGGGCATAGCAAAATAAATTTAAAATGGGTAGTGAAAGCCAAACACATTCTGGCTAGGCTTATAAATGCCCTAGGGCAGATAGCCTAGTATGAACCTATGAACAGCGTGGTTTCTCCAATTCATTTAATAACCAGAAAACCAATGCTCTCTTCCCCTGTCTGTTCCATACTTTGATCCTCCCATAAACATTCTACTAGGAAACTCTACAGGAGTAAATGGAAAAGGTTTGTTTGTTAGGCAGAGCAAAATCAGATAGACCCCTTCTCAGCTCCATTTCAATCTGTTCAAGAATTGTTAGCAAAAGTATTTAATGAAGTTGCTAGTTCATCAACTATTAAAGTCCAACTTGAAACAATCTCTAACTTTCATGTATAATTTCCGAATTCTTCACTGGCTTCCTCTAAACTATGCAAGGCCTTTTTGAGAGGTACTTTTCTGCTAAGACCCCCTCATAAAGACACCATGCCACCATGGGATTTAAATTTGGTACTGCAAGCCATAATTCATTCTCCTTTTGAACCGACAGCTAAATGTGATCTTAAATTTTGACATGAAAAGCTATCTTTTAGGCTACAATTACATCTTCTAGAAAAATTACAAAACTTCAAACATCATCATTGAAGCCTCCACATTTGATTTTTCATAAGGATAGAGTTACATTACATACCAGTGCTTCCTTGCTTCCTAAGGTGGTGTCAGAATCCAACATCAACCAATCCATTAATTTGCCAGTATTCTTTCCAAAATGTACAAATAAAGGGGAATATATGGTGCACTTACTGGGTGTTCATAGACAATTAGGTTTCTATATACACAGAACAAAAGAGATTAGAAAGACAGATCAACTATTTGTTTTTTTCCTTTCTTCCTCTGCTTCTTCTTTTTGTTTTCAGCTGCTCCCATTAGGGGTCACCACAGTGGATCATCTGTCTCTATTTCTTCCTGTCCTCTGCATCTTGCTGTGTCACACCAACCACCTGCATGTCCTCTCTCACCACATCCATAAACCTTATCTTAGGCCTTCCTGTTTTCCTCTTACCTGTCAGCTCCATCCTTAGCATCCTTTTCCCAATATACCCATCATCCCTCCTCAGCACATGTCCAAACCAAAGCAATCTCACCTATCTGGCTTTGTCTCCAAACCATCCAACCTGAACTGACCCTCTAATATACTCATTTCTAATCCTGTCCATCTTTGTCACATCCAGTGCAAACCTTAACATCTTTAACTCTGCTACCTCCAGTTCTGACTCCTGTCTTTTCATCAGTGCCACCGTCTCCAACCCATATGACATAGCCGGCCTCACTAACATCTTGTAGACCTTCCCTTTCACTTTTACTGGTGCCCGTCTATCACAAATCACTCCTGACACTCTTCTCCACCCACTCCACCCTGCCTGCACTCTCTTCTTTACCTCTCTTCCACACTTATCATTACTCTGAATTGTTGATCCCAAGTATTTAAACTCATCCACCTTCACCACCTCTACTCCCTGTATTCTCACCAGTCCTCTGTCCTCTCTCATTCACACACATATATTCTGTCTTAGTCCTGCTGACCTTCATTGCTCTCCTCTCTAGAGCATATCTCCACCTCTCCAGGGTCTCCTCAACCTGTTCCCTACTCTCACTACAGATCACAGTGTCATCCACAAACATCATAGTCAACAGGAACTCCTGTCTGATCTCATCTGTCAGCCTGTCTCTCACCAATAAGAAAGGGCTCAGAGCTGATCCTCAATGTAATCCCACCTCCACCTTGAACACATCTGTCACTCCTACTGCAGATCTCACCACTGTCACACTGCCCTTGTACATCTCCTGTACCACTTTTACATACTTCTCTGCCACTCTTGACTTCCTCATACAGTACCACAACTCCTGGCTAGGCACACTGTCATATACTTTCTCTCAGTCCAGAAAGACACAATACAACTCCTTCTGACCTTCTCTATACTTCTCCTTCAACACTTCAGAGCAAACATCGCATCTGCAGTGCTCTTTCCTGGCATGAAACTGTACTGCTGATCTCTCATCATCACCTGCCTTCTTAACCTAGCTTCCACTACTTTTTCCCGTAATGTCATGCTGTGGCTGATCAGTTTTATCCCTCTGTAGTTACTACAGCTCTGCACATCACCCTTATTCTTAAAAATCAGTACCAATACTTTTCTTCTCCACTCCTCAGGCATCCTCTCACTTTTCAAGATTTTGTTAAACAATCTGGTTAAAAACTCCACTGCCATCTCTCCTAAACACCTCCATGCTTCCACAGGTGTGTCTTCTGGACCAACACCCTTTCCATTCTTCATTCTTTCATAGCTGTCCTTACTTCCTCCCTGCTAATCTGTTGCACTTCCTGATTCACTATCACCACATCATCCAACCTTCTTTCTCTCTCATTCTCTTTATTCATCAGCCCCTCTAAGTATTCTTTCCATCTGATCAACACACTCTCCTTGCTTGTGAGTACATTTCCCTCATTATCCTTTATCACCCTAACCTGCTGTACATCTTTCCCAGCTCGGTCCCTCTGTTTAGCCAATTGGTACAGGTCCTTTTCTCCCTCCAACCATTCATACCACTCATCATACGTCTTATCCTTAGCCTTCGCCACCTCTTTCTTCACCATACATCTCATCTCCTTGTACTCCTGTCTA
Source organism: Protopterus annectens (assembly GCF_019279795.1). Lineage (NCBI taxonomy): Eukaryota > Metazoa > Chordata > Ceratodontiformes > Protopteridae > Protopterus > Protopterus annectens. Next base: position 1,393,625,944 of record NC_056732.1, read on the forward strand.
CTTTCTTCATCTCTCTGACAATCCCAATTCTTCTTCACCAACCTCTTTCTCTGTATACTCTCCTGTACGTCCTCATTCCACCACCAGATCTCCTTGTCCTCCTTCCTCTGTCCAGATGTTACACCAAACACCTTTCTAGCTGTCTCCCTTACCACCTCTGCTGACCTGCTCAGATTGGCCCTCAGCATAGGATATAATCCACTTGTCTGAATCTTTCTCCACTGTTGTACATCACACTATGCTCCTCCCTCTTCTTAAAATATGTATGGACCACAGCCATGTCCATCCTTTTCACAAAATCCGTTGGGCGAATCAGTTGCAAAGATAACTTTAGCCAGATGGTTGACAGATTACATTTCATTTATCTGTAACAAACTGAATCTCCCCTTACCAAAGCCCTTGAAGGCTCACTCAACCAGATCCATGGCAACTTCTGCTGTATTCCAGTCTAGAGGTTCTATGGATGATATATGTGTGGCTGCAACTTGGTTAAATCCTCATACTTTTATCATTCATTACAAACTAGATCTGGTCTGGGGGAGGAGCAGCCTTTGGCTCAACCATACACAGGAATATCCTTCCTTAGAGTCCACCCAGGATTTTAGGTAGATGGGGACTCTGTCCCAGTAATTCATGAATGAATGAAAATTGACAACATCAGATAAAAAAGTTATGTACTTACCATTATGGTCCATCTCTGTTATCCATTTTCATTCTTCCTCAACTCCTCACCCACCAACCCCCACCATTTTTAATTACTGACTTTTGGAGGAATGAGACACTTCAAGGACACCAATGTCCTTTGTGTTGAACTCCAGTTATGGAATATGGTTATAATCTTTCTGTCAAGCAGCAAACAATATCTGAGAGATGTAGGGGTTGATGTATTGTGGATAGGGAAGGCGCTTGAGAGTTTGTTGGAAGCCACAATCTAGTATAATGGCCAAGCTGGATCCAAGGATTGGATCAGAATCCATAAGTTGAGGACGAATGAAAAAGGACAACACAGATGGAACATTATGGTGAGTACATACCTTATTTTATATGTTGTCTTGAAAAATATTTAGATACTGTTGGCCTACACAGCAAAAGGCTGAATCTCATTCCTTTAGGATCAGTGTAACTTCATGTGCATCAGAAAAATGAAATAATGCAGTTAAGCACATGTAAATTGCATAAACATAAAAGTCATACCAGGTCTTACTTGTTCTAACCAATGTTTCTTTTGCAGATGTCATATGGGAATATTTCTTAATCTATTCTGAGGGTCACAAGCTGGGTCAGTTGGGGATAAGCAACCTAAAACTAAAACTGAGTCAGCAGGTGTTATTGTTCAGTGGTTTGCTGTAAGATGGTGTTATAGTCATAAATAAATAACATTAAGAATTTACCTTATATGCCTCTAGTCAGGAACAACACTTCAGGATGTGCAAACAGAAATTTTATTTTTACAGCGCTGGGAGTTAGTCTTCATAATTCTTGATGAAGCATTCTCACTTTACATACAAAAACTGTAATTTTATACATTTTCTTATCAAACTGCTCATGCAATTTCATGACGTTATAATGACTGTGTCCTCTAGAAAACTTTACAAATGTCCTCATCCCTCATGATTTTCACATTAGACTTCACGTGAACACCTTCTTATACATGATTCATCTGCTTCCAAAGGTCTTGGTTCTGGCTTTGGATGTTTCATACCTGCTCTAGCAACAATGCAGTCTTAGCCTGGAGGAGTCAGGCTAACAAATTCCTTTTTTGTAATAACTACATGCCTCACTTCATGCAACATGTACTATTCTCTCTTATTACATACTAAAATAATGCAGTTAAAAAAACAGCAATACTGTGGCTTATGAAGCTGTAGTTTTCCCAGCCCTGCATACAAATTATATTTGCTTTTTAACAATCATATTATAGCATCATTAATAAACTGAAATTAATATACATTTTAATAAGCTGGTCTTGTCCCATAACAAGGGCTACGGTGGAGAAAACTGCAAGATGTCATGTAGGGTAATGGTAGAAGACTGGCCATCATAGCATTACACATAGGGGGAAATGATATTACTAAGTGACCATTATTGTCATTAAAAAGATATTTAAGGCATTTTGGTGCAGATATTATAAAAGTGATCTAAACTTAATCTCAGTCAGTTAGATATCATATAGTGGAAAATGGGAGGCCAGCTGTAGAGAACAGAGCAGTACAAAATGTTAGGATCCTTAAATATTTTTTTTTTCTAAGTAGACAGTAAAGTCACTGTATGGAGTGGTACTTCAGCTGCTGTATGTTAGTGTGAGGGTAGGTGAACTGTACAGATAAGATGGGATGCAATTATAAGAAGACGGCATTTTAGAATGTGTACAGGAATTACAAGAAAAACATGTTTAAATCCTACCAGATGTGCTTGTGGAAGGGAAGTCTTGGAAGGCTAAATTTGTAGGGGGCCCTGGGGGTAGGAGCATTGGCTGGGAGAGCTTGGCTTCCCTCCAACTGGGCAAGCTGAAGTCACTCGTCGCATCTGTCGGTCCTGAGAAAGGGGAAGAGCTTTATATGCTTCTCTCAGTAGTAGACATGTTGAGGAGCCAAGGTCATGGATCTACTGCTGATTGTGTGGTTTTGCAGAACCCCTCATTTATTTGTGTTGGATGACTTGACATTCATGATTTTCAGAAGATGATGGTTGTTTTTTTTTTTTTTTTTTTGCCTGACTGACTGATTTCCTCTCATGTCCTGTACTTTACACATCTCTGGTGATTATAACTGACAGTGACTGGTCATGATTTATCTTGCTGGCTCCAACTAACACTTAATACTAAATGTGATGTTGTCAATCTTCATTCATTCCTTTCTGATGGGTGTCGGTTCTGTCCTTGGAACCGAGACAGCCTTGTAACAAGCTCATGACAGCCAAAAAACTCTCAAGCTAAGCTTTTACCCACAATGCCCTTTCCCGTTACCTCAGATCTTGTTTTCCACATTGCCATAAAGCCGTGTCAAGCCAGCTTTCACCTAAGTACTTTGGAAATTTTTCAAACTACTTATTGTTTTCTGATATTTTCTCTTCCTATCTTATTGTTATTTACACATTGTCTTCCTGTTAGTGTGTTATTGCTATTACTGTGTTTCTTACCATTTTTAGGTAGTCTTTAATACTATTGTTGGTATAGGCCTTTCCCTCTACCCTTGAGGTAACTTCTCCCAAATACCATTGTTGGTATTCCCCTTTCCCCTCTTCCTTTTCTTCTTTTTCTTTCAAAAAAAAAATTTTTGTCTTGTTAATACTGTTGTGTTTACTGTTTTTTCTGTGATAGCTGTTTAGTTTACCACAATGGAAAAGAAGGGAGCTTCTGGCTTTAAACAATGCGGTCAGTGCGGCCGCAAGATGCCGAACTCAGACACCCATGTCTCCTGTGTGTATTGTCTGGGTGTACCACATCTGTCGCTTCAACCTCCTTGTTCAATTTGTAAAGGGTTTAGCTCCTGAACCCTTAATGAACTGAAAAATAAGCTAATTCTGAAGGGTCTCCTTTAGACACCCTTCTCAGAGGCTGTTTCTGGGTTGGAAGGCTCATCCCCTCCCAGTAAAGAACATAGGAAAAGACTACATTCAGTTCCTTCATCACCCTCAGGTGACAGAAAGCAGAAACCAAAACCCAAAATTCCAAAATTGACTACTACCAGACCAAAACCTACTTCCATGACTCCGTCTGTGCTACCGTCTATGGTGCTGTCATCAAAATCTGTATCTTCAGCACCAGTTTTGGCACCGATGATTATGTCCACGGCACTGACCTTACTAAAACCAGTCTTAGCTACCTTGGTACCATCTTCTTTATCCTCAGCCCTGGTACCATTCTCTGCAGCACTGGCCTTGACCACAGCATCGAGCCTACCTATAATTTCCATTCCAGGATTTCCAACACAGGACACACCTTCCATACATGTATCCACGACACACCTTCCATACATGTATCCACCCAAGAGACTTTGGTGCCAATGGACCACTCAGCCAGGACCCGATATTCACCCATGGTGGACCCCTTTTTCAGGCAGAAATTTAGCCCCTTCTTGGAAAGACCTGACTCCCCACTGGGGATATCAAGTAGCTCGACCAGGAGCCTTTCGGAATTGGATGTGGTGTGTCTTGCGGATCAGCTGCTGATGGTAAGGGGGATTACTACACCTTCCAAAACTCTCCTCACTGTAGGATTTGGGAGTCTTTCTCCATGGACTTCAGCATATTTTCCTCCTCTAACCTTGGTGCAGGTATCTAAGACATTGGAATCGATGCCCTCTTTGGCTTCCACCACTTCAGTTCCACAGGTGGATCTCACCGTGGTTCTGGAGCTGACCCTTTGGCCTTTGGTTCATTCGTAACCAAGCCTTTCTCAGGATTACAATTGGACCGTGAGTTTTGTGGTTCCCAGCATGGTGCTGATTTTTTTCTACAGCGCTGTTTATGGTTCCAGTAGTTCCTTTGGTACAGAGTCCACTTGAGACTCCTTCCTTGCCAGCTGGTCTTGGAGTGAGGTGTGACCCCAGTTCTAAGGTTGTCCTTCTAAGTTCCAAGCTCCCATCCCTCTTCAGGCAGACTGGCTTTCTAGGCGATGGAGAGGGCCCTTGCCTCTGTAGGTAAACTGCTGGCATTGGAGCATCAGTTATGTCCTTTCTCAGAGCCGCAGCTGACAGAAGCCACTACTTCGGGACATCGAGCACAAGAGCCTCAGGATGCCCTACCACAGGGTGCCCCTTCTTTGGAGTCCTCTTCAGAAGCTCCCACTGAAGAGGTACCACGTTAGAGGAAGTGCAAGAGGAAGCTTGTAGACTCACCTGAGGAGTCTCTCACCGAGGTCATTCATGGACTACGATGAAGGGGAGGGGTGCCCACGGTCACCCCCTGATGATGTCTTGTTTGGAGACATCCTTGAAATACTGAAACAGAGGGGTGACTGGAAGCCCACCAATCCCTCCTCCTCTGAGTCCATGTTCCTGCAGGCTTTTCCTGCTCAACCCTCTACCTCCTGGGTGACCCTGCCTGCAGATGAGCTGGTTGAACTAATCATGCAGCATGCATGGAGGAGTCCTGATACCACTGAACCAATCCCACGGAGGCCAGACAAAATTTTATTTCTTCCCAAGCAGCACTCACACTTGTCCAAGGGCCTTCCAGTAGATGCGATGGTGGTGGCAGCAGCCACAAAAAAGAACTGGTTGAGGAGAGCCAAACTTTTCACCCCCCAAATAGGGAGTCTCAGGCGGTGGACAGGCTAAGGAAGTTAGTCTTTGCATCATTGAACTTTGCCATTAGGTCTTTGAATTATCTGGCACACTTCACCAGGCTTCAGAGAGACCTAGTCACTGAACTCTCCAAAACCTTAGCAGGAGCTGTCTCTGATGAGGTCAGCAACAAAATTGCCTCACCGTTAGCTACCCTGGAATTCATTTCCATCTTCTCCATGTGTCTGATATCTTACACCACTGAAGGAGCAGCCAGAGCGGCAGGTTCAGGTGCTGTCATGAGACGTCATGCCTGGATGCGCCTTTGTGACTTTGCGGACCCTTTTAAGTGTTCTTTCCTTAATGCTCCAGTGGAAGCCTCCTCCCTTTTCGGCCAGAAAGTGAAAGACACATTGGCCAGGTGTGAGAAGGACAGCAAGACCCTGTCTGCTGTGGGCATACATTTTTCCACCCCTCAGCATCTATATTCTAGGAACCAGAGGAACAGAAAGATGTGGCACAAAAAATCTCAGGGTCCTTTCCATGACACACATAGTGAGTTTACTGCCTGGAGCAGAGGGAGTAACTCATCCAGAAGGCACCCCTACAGGGGCAGAGGGGGTCCATGTAACCAGAGTTCCAAAGATTCTTTCTCTGGACAGCCCTGTCAGTGCTCCTGAGGTGCAGCCCAATTGCTTTCCTCTGGAAATAGTGGGGTCATTTTACCTTGCACCATTCTACCCGGCTGACAATAACAATGGATTTATGGGTGCAACGGATCATTACCAGAGGATACCACATCCTGTTCAATTTCTACCCAAAGTCACCAAGTTGAATTCCTGATATTCCACCCAGTCAAAGGGAAACAGCAGAACTAGAAATTCAAAAGCTACTTCAAAAAAAAGTCATCCAGACAGTCCCACCAGACCAGATAGGATCCAGATTCTACTCAAAATTCTTTTTAGTAACAAAAAAGATGGGATTGGAAACCAATTCTGGATCTCAGCATCCTGAACAAATTTGCCAAACAAGAGAAATTCCAGATGGTCACGGTTCAGTCTATCCTTCCGTTCTTGGAGAAAGACAACTAGGTGTGCTCGATAGATCTTCAGGATGCGTATTACCACATAAAAATGGACAAATGCTTCAGAAGATTTCTTCACTTCTGGCTAGGAGCCAATCATTTCCAATTCCGTATGCTGCCTTTTGGACTCTGTACAGCCCCCAGAGTGTTCACCAAGTGCATGGCAGTAGTAACAGCTCACTTGAGACTACAAGGATTCTGGGTGTTTCCATATCTAGACGATTGGCTCCTTACCGCCCCCACCAAACATCTACTGGAGATAGCACTTTACTATACTCTCAGTCTAGCATAATCCCTGGGGATCGCAATAAACTGGGGAAAGTGCAACCTGATTCCCATTTCAATCCTTAGAGTTTATCGGAGTGATTTTCAACACGAAAGCTTGCCTAGTCTCTCTCCCGGACCACAGATTACACAGGATAAGATCCCAAATTCAGGTGATACTCTGTCAAAGCCTAGTCCCAGCTTGAACAGTCCTCCAACTCCTGGGCTGTATGGTAGCATCAATTACCATAGTGCCCTTGGCAAGACTACACACGAGAATTCTCTAATGGCTCCTTCTAACTCAATGTATCCCTTACAACATCACTTGTCCTTTCAAATACAGCTAACTCAGAGATGCAAGCAGAACTTAATGTGGTGGATGAAGCCAGGTGATCAACTATGGAGTCAGCCCATTTTATCCACAGCAGCCCAGGGCCACAGTGACCACGGATGCTTCCCTGATAGGGTGGGGCGGCTCTACCAAGGGAAGACGGTCCAAGATACTTGGTCAGATATAGAGGCCCACCTGCATATCAGTGTTCTAGAACTGAGGGCAGTACTTCTGGCGTTGCAAGCATTTCAATCCTACCTTCCATAAGGGACAATTGCTATTCAATCAGACAACATATCAGTAGTCTGGTACATCAACAAACAAGGGGGAACCAAGTCCTACCTGGTGTATCAAGAAGCCATGAGAATTTGTCAGTGGCTGATAGCTTCCAAACACTTTCTCGATGCAATGCATATTCCCGGGAGTTCTAACATGATTGTGGGCAAACTGAGCAGATGTATCCTTCTGCCTCATGAGTGGTCCCTCAGTCCTATTATTGCAGTGAAGATCTTCAACCACTGGGGCCAGCCTTGCTGCGATCTAGTCGCCTCTCCAGTAAACCACAAATGCAGCAGCTACTTTGCCCTAATCCCCCCGCAGGGGGAGTCCCCAAGGGATGCTGTGATTCACAATTGGCCCACAGGACTTCTGTATGCTTTTCCTTCCTTTCCCCTTGATTCCCCAAGTTCTAAAGAAAGCCCTTTGTTTGAGAAGCAGAATAATCCACATTGCTCCTTACTGGCCTCGACAAATTTGGTTTCTCTTCCTGTGGCCTCACCTAGTATATCAACCTTGGATTCTCGATCCAACTCCAGAATTGATTTCGCACCCACAAGGGTTGACTCACCCAAACATATCCAGTATCAAGCTGACAGCTTGGTTTCTCCACTTCCGGTAATCATCAGGCAGAATAACCTTACCTCCCCAGTGTGGAATACCCTTCTGGCTTCACATAAACCATCCACCAGGAAGATCTGTCTCAGCAAGTGGAAGAGGTTCCTGATTTGGTCACATCACAGACAAATAGACCCTTGCTCAGCTCCTATTACTGTAATTTTGGATTATCTATCAAGCCTTATTCATACAGGAGCAGCAGCCTCAACCATTCAAGTACACTTAGCTGCTTTCTCAAACTTTCATAATGGTTTTCAACTCTCATAACTAATCTCACATCGTCTCTGCAAAACTTTCCTAAAAGGGGTCTTGCATATCAGACCACCCTTCAGGGAACCCATCAAACCTTGGAATTTAACATTAGTGCTACAATCCCTGACACGATCACCCTTTGTACCTGCTTCCACTTGCGACCTAAAGTCCCTGTCCTGGAAATCACTATTTTTAGTAGCTGTCACATCAGCCAGATGCAATTCAGAACTTCAAGCTTTATGTACTAAACACTCTTACATGGTATTTCACAAAGACAGAGTATCACTTTAGACTAACCCTTCCTTTCTGCCCGAGGTTATTTCGGAATTAACAATTAATCAAATGAGTGATCTACCAGTCTTTTTCCCCAACTGCTCAAACAAAGGAGAATACTGTCTTCATTTGCTGGACGTACATACAGTTATGCTTCTACCTGGACAGAACAGTCAGTACATAAATCAGACCAGCTATCTGTGTCCTATTCTGGCCTGAAATTAGGAAATCCTGTCTCCAAAGTAACCTGGTCCAAGTGGTTGAGAAACTGTATATCTTTGATTTACCAATGGAATAAAATTCCTCTACCGTCCAAACTCAGAGCACATTTCACCATATCAGTAGCAACTTCTGTTGCTTTTCATGCAAAGGCTTCACTGAATGATATTTGCGCAGCAGCAACTTGGGCCACCCCTCATACCTTTATCACTCATTACAAATTGAACTTGGCCTCCAGGGGAAGAGCATCCTTTGGTTTAATGGTACTCAGGAACATCCTTCCATAAAGGCTGCCCAGGAATAAAGGTAGCTAGGGACTCTGCCCCATCAGTAAGGAATGAATGAAGATTAACAGCATCAGATAAAGAAGTTATGTTCTTACCGTAACGGTCCATCTGTGTTGTTCATCTTTATTCATTCATTACGTCCCACCCTCCTTCCCCCTCCAGAGACTCCTGGTGGATCGGATTGGGTCCTACTTCCTACATTAGGGTTTCTGCTCACAGAAAGCCTCTGCTTTACTTATAATGGGCAAACTCGATCTGAGGTAACAGGGGGAAGGGTATTGTGGGTAAAAGCTTAGCTCGAGAGTTCTTTGGCTGGCATGAGCTTGTTACAAAGCCAACTGGGTTCCAAGGACAGAACTGACACCCATCAGAAGAATGAATGAAGATGAACAACAAAGATGGAACGTTATGGTAAGAACATAAATTATTTTTATCCTAATAAAAGTATGGATGCAGCCATTTGTGTCTTTGGGTAAGTATGTGCATGTTTATTTCAATCCAAAAGCAGTTATAATAACACATCAAATAATTTCAAAAGTGAAGGACTGCAACTTATACACAACTGAAAACAGAGGCAAAAGGAATACAAACACATAATTTAAGAAGTCAATATATGTATATCAGAAAAAAAAACATTAGACATGACAAAAGTATCAGAAGTACATAGACTGAACACATTGTTTCACATATTATCCTGGTTCTCCACAATATATTAAGGAGCCCTTCTGATGAAAAACATGTTAGTCTAAAAGTTGAAGTAGCTGTATTGCAAAACTTAAATGACTAATTAAAGGCGTGGCATCACATTGGTATTTCAGTATTTTCTGTCAGTGAACCATAGAAACATGGGAACAGTACTAGGCAGGTGATCATAGAACCATAAGATGCTCAGCCATAGAAACTCTTAAGCAGAAACACTTGGAGTTCTTGCCACCATTTATGAGCACTTAATAGTGCTTACCTTCCAGGCTGAGCAGGGAATACATGATAACCCTTGTGTAAAATGTTTTCTACCTATTTAATAATTGAGGTTATCCTTACAGTTTGCTTGAGAAGTAGTTTGACCTGCAGTCATAACTTATTTCATAGACTGTGAATATGTTGATTTTGGAACCTATACCTTCAGTGAGTCTTGTTCATTTGTTAGTGCAAATTTGATCCCTAGAGCAGGTATTTTTATAACCACTGGTTTTGCAGAAAAACACAAAGTCAAACATGATTGGGTCTTTCCTAGCACACAAAATCGAAACATAGGTTACCATGGAACAACTAATAGGCTTCTGAGTACAAGGAGAGATGTGCTAATCTATTTCAATAGCTGAAGAATTTAAAACCTTTTATGTTCTTGATTGAAAATATTTGAGACCCTTCCAATTAAGCGATACACTTGAATTAGAACATACAACATGGGTATTGTATTCAGTGGTGGGTCTGATAAGAATAGAATAAAGCAGTAAGATAAATTTGTTGGATCTTGAGAAATTAACTGGGTCCGAGAGGAGGAATTCCTGACTATTGTGTACACATGGCATGATTATGGAATGACAGAAAGACAATTGTGCCCATCTTGTAGTCATCAATAGACTTGGCCAGCCACACTTCTGGGTTATCGTCTTGTACATCTGCAAAATCAATGCAAAACAGAAACGGAGTCCAGCACTGATCCCTGTTGTACCCCACTAGTTACAGTTTTATGTTCAGAGATGGTAATATCAACTTTCACAACTTAGTACCTGCTGAATAGCAATTTATAATCCACCAGACAATATATGGGAGTTGCATTAATTTTATCTGATTTGCCAATAATGCCAGCATGAAGGATAGGTTCATAAGCCTGGTCCATATTAAGGTAAGTAGTGTGCACTGATGACCAAGTTCACAGCCTCTGTAACATCTTCAAAGAAACTACCTTTCAAGACGGCCCTGATGTACTCAGAAGTACATAGGACAACAGTTTCATTCTAATATGCCATCCATTTAAAACTACTGTAGGTGAGATCTGCTAAGTGGAACCTCTTGCCCAAAGACATCAAAAATCTAGAAACCATTAAAAGCTTCAAAGATCTACCTGCAGCTGCTACCATGACAATCGTTAGGTAATATATCATCCCATATCATGAATAACAGAATCCATTAAATAAACTTTTCTCAATCTCTTAATGTGGCATCTTATATGCATATATTTCACAAGTATTATAAGAGTTTATGTATTATATGTATGAAAGCACTGTATTTCATGCACATCTCAGCTTGCATTTTGTACATATATATATATATATATATATATATATATATATATTTTTTTTTTCAATGTACTCTCACCAAATCTTTTAATGTTACTCCATATGCATTCAAGCTTACTATGTTCTGAATTTTGCTATGTACTCATTTTGTATATAATATCGTTGATCATAAAACTGTGATGTATGTTCTGCTCTTATAGCTTGGGTCATGGCTGAAAAGGATCACCAAACCTGTCAACTTTCTCACTGAATAAATAGTACATAAATAAATAAATTCAAGAAACAGGACTTGCTCATCATGAAGTAGAACTGATTGAAGACTAGATCAGATAAGCTCCCTGTGTCTGTGTAAACCAGGTGTTTATTCATTAAATCAGTGCTGCCGTAGCCTTAACTTAATGGATTATATCCTACCAAGGATATAACAGCTGTCCAACCTTCCAGAGCCTTGCGTTACTCTCCACACATTTGCCAAGACTGCTGGTGCATGATATTCCAAGGGAGAAAACAACTGTGTGGGTGTCAGTATCTTCAGTACTTTCTTGCTGCCTGACAAAGCTCTTATGTTGTGGGCTTTAGAAGATCAGTGGTCAGCTAGCATTCTTTTTTGCTAGGCAGATAAGTTCCTTTTGGGGAAAACTCTCCACGGTATTTATTTTTCTGTGAAAACTGTTAGTATTATTTTGAGTACACTATTTTTAGCTAAGGATTTGTACTTTTTTTGTGGGACTGTCTCTAGACTGCCTTGTCTGACAGACATTTACTTTCTATTTTTAACTTTACTGCATTCATTTAACTGTAGTCTTTGCAGAAATGTATGTACTTATTGCAATGTAACTGTAAACCTGTGCGTTTCTGAAGTTCCATTGCGTTTTTGCTTCGGAACACTACTTTTAACAACTTACTTGTTATCTACTCTTTTTGGAAAAAATGTGGAACATGCCAAGGATATAATGGCTGTCCAAACTTACAGATCCTTGGGTTACTCTCCAGACATGGACCATCATATGAGTCCCATGGTTCTACCTTCCTCCAGACCCAAGAAAAAGAAATGTTACAATGGAGCCCTAGTCAACACAGTGGGCTTAGTCTGTGTCTCAGCTGCTGGTGGGTAACTCTACTGTGGAGATCATTCACTTTTTTCCCCCAGGATCCCTCCCTTCAGCCACTAAGAACCAAGGGTCAGACACATCCTCTGCAGCTAGTCATGTGCACTTAGCAGACATGGGAGAGACACTCTTGTTGGTCTTAGAGGAGGAAGTGGGGAATGCATCTCAGTGCAGCTGGGCTAAGAGACCTGTTCCCCAAGGTGAAGCTCCATCTGAAGTTGGTCTCCTTTTAGTGATGTCCCATGGAAAAAGAGACAGAAAGTTAAACCTTTATTGTCCTCAGGATCTACTTCTGTTGATAAGGAAGATTTTATTGGCTTTGCTCAGGTTCTGTTACATTGCAGGTATTTAAACCTTTGCATTCTAACTGGAGTTCTCATAAAAATTAAAAAATAAAAGATTTTCCTCACTTTCTGAAAATTCCCTGAATGTTGACCAGGGAATGGACTAGGAAAGAACATCCTTTGTGAATTCTTCCATTTTCCTCACTGTATTGCGATCAAGGAGTTAGTATATTTAAGTTTAGGGGGTGTGGGGGTTGCAGGTGGACTTGCCCCCCTGCAAAAATGTACAGGTAAGTTGTTCTGTGTTTTTATCACTTTTTCGGCAATTCATATCTTCGGCGATATGGTCTCAGCCATATCGTTTTTGGAGATTTGAACTGTTGGTGAAGTGATAGTGATCCATATATATATATATATATATATATATATATATATATATATATAGGTCTGCCATCAAAATGTCGTAAAACTGTTACGTGACCTTGGGAAGTTGCAAGGCACTCTTCCAAGGTGTTGTAACATTGATTTTTAAATGTTTGAATCCACAAGAGTGAGTGCTAGTGTGCATTCACTCTTGTGGCTTCGTCATTTTGAATGGAGATCCCATCCACTATAGTGGGGATCAGGAAATTTACCCTTTACCCTTTCCTTCACTGTAGTGTGATCTCAGAGTTTATATATATAAGTAGCAGGGGGTGTGGGGGTTGCAGCCCCCCACATGGGAATTCAGGGGGGGGCTTCCCCACCTGAAAAATGTTTGTAGCACATAATCAAAAGTGTAGGTAGTTTCGGTAAAGTCGACATTCCTGAGTTGTTGACTTTCCTTAATTTCCACTTTTGGTTATGTGACCATTCGGCAATTGGATTTTATGACATTTTGGGTCGCATAAGTGAACACTCGCACAAGTGAGTTGTGAGATTTTGAAAGTAAACCATGTGTGTGTGTGTGTGTGTGTGTGTGTGTGTATATATATATATATATATATATATATATATATATATATATATATATATATATATATATATATATACATATATGTGTGTGTGTATATGTGTGTGTGTGTGTGTGTGTGTGTGTGTGTGTGTGTGTATATATATATTTTAACACTATATTTTAAAGATGCTTAGCATCACATTAACATTACATTCATATTGAAAGGGAGCTTAAGCTTTCTGTTATCTACATTACCCATGGGTTTATCTTTTTTTGCTCCAAGGGTGTTTATAAAGTGTGTAGCTCCAGTAATAATCCATTGTAGATTGCAGGGTATTCACAATTTTCATTATTTAGATTCCTTATTCAGATGACTGACTTAACTTGCAGAATTGTTTTCAAAGTAGCAGGAGTCTCTTACTTGGGTAGGAAATCTCCTTATCAACTTTGGGTTTCAAGGGAGCTTAATAAAATCCTCTAACATTCCTTCTCACTGGACAGTGTTCATATGTTACTGTCTGGATACTTCTAGTTAGAAAGTAATTATTCCACAAGAAAATTCTAAATTTATATGTAGACCTTCTCCTGGCATTTCTATTCAGTCACAGGCTTTGACTAGACCATTTCTCAGAATTTTGGGGTTCATGACATCTATGACTTTTACAACTTTGCCAGAATATTATTTATTTATTTATTTATTTTACATTTGTTGACCGGGATAGTCCGACTGGATATATGTCCATTTTCAGTGGAGGCCCGGGGAGAAAAGTTCCAAGATAATAATACACATTGAACATTTAGTAAATGCTAGTTTCAGGCAGATTACAGTCATAAGCAATACCAGCATTTAGTACATATAGTACTAATTATAAAACACTTTAAAAGTTATGCATACATAACATTACATTCAGGTTTAAGACACATTGAGCAGCAGTTATATAATTGACCCTTCCTGAAATGGTGTGTTTCTGAAAATACTATGATCCCAGCATCTTCATCCCCTAACCCTTCAGATTCCTTTTATTTTGCTTGCATAGTGTACTATCTTAGTGGACAGACCAGATATCCATGAATTCAGGCCTCCTGTTCTCTCTAACAACAACTGCACGATCTGTAACTTCAGATGCATCATATTTCACATGGGGACCTGTATCTATGGGATTTAAATTGCAGGGTCTTTGGAGCAAATAAAAATATATAAATACTAAGGATATGTTGGCAGTTACGTATGCTTTCATTTCTCTCTATCATCTGCAATTCCCTGGCCTCTTCTAGTGACTATAGACAACACCACAGTTATTTGATACATATACAAAGGAAGGTATCAGATCCTATTCTCTATGCAGGCTGGCTATGGCATCTCTGAATATAGCATTTCAAAACATGTTCTAACCCTCCAAGCTTTCGGCATTCCACTAGAGCAAAATGTTATGACAGGCAAACTGAGCAAGACCAGGACAGAACCTCATGAATGAAAATTGAACAAGAGGATCTTTCCGGAAACTCCCAATGTAGAACTGTTTGCTTCCTTTTAAAACCAACATGAAAAACAAATTCTGCTCCAGGATTTCTTGTATTCAGGCATGGAAAACAAATGCCTTTTCATTCCCTTGCATGGGAATGTTTCTGTATGTATTTTTACTCTTTCCACTGATAACAGGGTAATTTGGAGGATTCAAAAGGACTGTCCAAAAATCATTGTGGTGACTCCCTTCTGGTCCGGGTAACAGTGGTTCTCCCTTCTTAAGGAACTCAGCAAGGGCAGTTACCACAAGTTTCCTAACATAATGGACATATTCACATAAGTTTTTTTTTTTTTTTTTGATACACCCCATCCTGAAACAGTTACAACTGTCTCCCTGGATTCAATTATCATACCTTTTCAGCATCTTCTTTTTTTTCTTAAGAAGTTTAGGAGGCAAAGAAGTATACTGCTAGGAAATCGTATGCTGGTGTATGGATAAGATTTTCTAGTTGGTGCCACACTTAGAACTAGGTCCCTTTGGGGGCTTCTGTAACAATGTTTTTGCAATATTTGTGTGAGTTACTATCCTCTGGTCTTTCTTACTCCTCAAACAAGGTTCATCTCTCAGTCATGACAGCATGTCTGCCCATGGATCCTCCCCTTTCAGTCCATTCTCTACTTAAGCTGTTCTTGAAAAGGGATTTGCATTTGTGTCCATTTACTAAACAGGTGGCACCTACATGGGATCTTAATTTTGTTTTGGAGAAAGTAACACTAGCTCTTTTTTGAACTTGCTCATCAGGGGGACTTAGGATCATATCTTAGGAATCTCTGACATCTGCAGAAAGGGCATCTGACATATATGAAATCATATATAATGACTGTGACATGAGAAACAGTATTTCAAAATTTTACAAAATATTGATAAACTCTAAAACAACACCCAAAACCTCATATTGGAAGTATATAACAAATGGACACTCAGTACAGTTAACTGAAGAGATTAAGATAAATATCTTATTATCGATAAAATATAAATCCTTTACACACTACTGAAAAGTTTTTAATTGGAAATGCTTGCACAGAGCATTCTTAACCCCAGACAGAATCAGTAAAATTAGTTCTTCCATAAAAGGAATATGTTGAAGATGTGAGCAAGTACACAATGCAAATTGGCACCACATTTTCTTTGATTGTGTTAAAATTAAGCCATTTTGGAATGGTATTAATAACTTTCTACAAACTTTATTTAATGAATCATTTTATTTAACAAAAGCTCTTGTATTATTAAATGTGAATTAAGGTCCTCATTTGAATATGTATCTAGTATGGACTATACTTGCAATTTCAAGGAAGTGTATAACAAGAAGATGGAATACAAACACAATACCAACTTTGGAAGACTTCTACAGCCTACTGAAGACCACAGCATTATTGGAAATTAAAATTAAAGAACTAAGAATTTATCCAGAGCCATTTATCAACAACCCTTGGGGAAAAGTCTTATCGTTGATTGACACTATACAATAATTGATAGACACTCTGATAATGGATTGGACATACTTATAAAGTAACTGTATACATTAAGATCTGTTATAGTGTCAGGCTAATGTAAATAATGTACATAGTTATTTAAGATGTTATGTATAAATACTATGGAATTCATTCAAATGTATTTGAAAAATAAAAAAAATGTTTTGGAAAAAAAAAAAGAAAAGAAAGGGCATCTGAGTTGCTGTTAGGGTAGGTCAAAACTATTTTGTATTCTATAAAGACGGGGTTTCCTTGAGAATAAATTATTCATTTAGGACTAAAGTGGTTACAGAGTTTAAGTCACGCTATCCATCTCCCTGTCTTCTTCCCAGAACATGAAAATTAGGGGAAAAGGATTCTTCACGCTTTGGTTATGCGCAGACAACTCAGGTATTATCCTGACAGAGTTAAATCCTTCAGAAAAGCTGAACAGCTGTTTATCTCCTCTGAAGACTATTCTTTTTGTTATTCCTACAATAATAAGACAGCTCAAGGCAGGGTCAAGACACATTATAACAGGGCCTTGGCTTCTTCTATGGCTTTTTGGAAAAAGGTAGACTCTAGAAGCATTCTAGAGGCAGCTACTTGGTACTTTTTACATTCTTTTTAAAATGCTATACACTAGATTATTTTCCAGGTCTGGAACTGGCTTTGCTAGGACCATTCTCCAGGAACTCCTTTACTCTCATCCTTCCTCCTCTCAAAAAGTTATTGCAGCAGTGATTTCATGAATTAATATAGTACTATTGTACAAGCAAACTTACCATAACAGTAAATGTTAGAATAAATCACTGTTGCAGTAGCCACTCCTTCCCTTCTTCCATCCCTTTTATTCTTCTATGCTCTATTACCAAGGTGAGGACTTTTATGCTTATACCTACCATTTTTTATTATGGCAAGAAAGTCCTGAAGATTTTGGCTCATGGACTGCTGTTTTTCTCCCTTGGGATCTTGTGAACCAGCAGTCTGGATGCATGAGGGTAGCTCAAGGCTTTGGAAGGCTGGCTAGATGTTTTATCTTTGACAGGATATAAAGCTAAGGCATACCTCTCAACTGTGCAGATTTTCGCCTCATCTGTTCCTTGTAAAATGTGTGGCTTTCGGGCAAATCAGTGAAGACTAAATTCAATAAATAATAATATTCATTTGAGTTTCACATTTCATATTTGCCGGAAAATGCATGCTAATGCAAATCCTGTAATTCTAGCAACTTTCTAAAATTATAAGAGCAATATGTAAAATCTATCCCCATTTTCAACCTGTATTCCCCCATTATTTTAGCTTTGCCCAGATTTCTTGTGCTAAGAGACTGAGAGGTATGAATTAAAACACTGATTTACTGGAACATCTACTATTATGGTAAATTTACTTACACAACTGTACTTTTTGCGTTAATACCTCTATGGCTTTGCTCTTCAGTCATCGGACACAAACCCTGTAGATAAGACTTGAGGACGAAGAACAGTTAAAGGAAGAGGATCTATTGAGAATGCAGCCTGGCCCCATGGAAGTAATATTTTTAAAATTTGATGTGGATTGTAGGACTGTTCCCAAGAGATTTCAGGGAAACTAAAATTTGGAATATTGTGGGGAACAATGTGGATAGGTGGAGTAAAGTCAACACTATATATATATATATATATATATATATATATATATATATATATATAATTTCTTTAAAGGGAAAAACATACGAAACATTACTATCTTTACTCCTTTCCAAAGGTTGTGTAGTAAACTGCCGCAACTCTTTACGCAGTGACGTCATATCGCTTGTTAGTGAAAAAGACGGAGAGGGGGCTATCTCTGTTAGATAGAGCGCGTTTGTTATAGCCCAGTCATACACTGTCTCCGGATTCCTGCTTCAACAGTGTTTGAACGGAACCCGCCGCCAGTCCTGCTGTATTGTGTGGATATTTTTTTTTTTACGATACCGAATATCTATATTGCTGTCAAAACTTCTACTAAACGGCATCTTTGTTGCTATAGTGAACCACCTAATTTGTCGTCATGGCATCTCAAGTGAGGCAGAATTTTCACCAAGACTGTGAGGGCGGTATTAATCGGCAGATTAATCTGGAGCTGTATGCCTCTTATGTTTATCTTTCTATGGTAATTAATTTGTAATCCTGCGAATGTTGAATACAAAAGTCCGCAGAATTTTTTGATGTGGGGTTTGGTTAAATATTAAAGGTATGTGTGCGTTCTTTACCGGTTTTAGGGGAATCAGATCAATTTGTCTGTTACCTTTTGTTTGTGGCCTGTGTGCTCGCGCGCTTTGGGCGCAACTACTTGCACTGCTGCATCAGTTTCTGATAAGATGCCGAAAAGCTAAGTTTCTGTGGAGCTTGAGTATCCCTGACGAAGCGGTCACCCTAGCACAGCTGTCAAGTTGGTGGCTTGCTTTTTAAGGTTGTGGCCCTTGTTAACAATAGGTTTATTTTGCACGTTATGCTGCATTACCGAATGTGCGGCTTGTAGACGTTTTAAAAGTCCTTTTACGTGCTGATTAAACTTCTGTCATTATTTAGCTAAAGGTCAATGTTTCTTTAGTTATCTCTTGCGATGCCCAGAAGTGGCTGTCAGAAATGAATGAATGGACAGCCTTTTTATTAACTAAGGCAAAAGCTGTGTGGAGGACTTAAAAATTTTGTGAAGGAGTCCTAATTTCAGACAATGTGTTGCTACAGTACACAATACATACTTTTGAGATTTGTCTTAAATGATGTGAAACCTGGTGTTCTGTTTTAAGGCTGGACTTGGGGCAGCTATTTTGTGGTCTTGCTGGACCTCCCCCCGTGCATTCTTAAACGATGGAAGAGCTTGGGATGTTTGAGGTTGAAAATGGGGGAAGGGTGATGGTATTCTTGCACAAGTGTGTACTACATGCTGTTCGTGTGTGAAATGCAACGCGGTTCTTGAGCGTAAAAAAATGCTTTTGCGGGCGAGTCTGCTCCAGAGGCTAGCATTAAACATCTTGGGAGATTTCATTAGTATTTTCCACGTGAGCAGGAAAGAAACTGAGAAAATGCTTTCCAATATGGATACTGCAACAGTAGCAATGCCACGTGAGCAAGTAGCTTGGTCCGGAGTTTGTCTGGTATGAGAGTTGGGTCTCTCATAGTGAAACTGTCTGAGAAATGAGCCGACTAGGATTACCACCTGTCCAACTTTGCGAGGGACGTTCCCTCTTTGGGGAGTTGTCCTGCAACAAAATTGTAAAATGGCACATGTCCTGAGATTTTGGAGCAGAATTATTTCCTATATTTTATGTAATAGTTGTATAAAAGTGCTTCTGTATCTGAAGCACCTGACATTTAGGTGATCTAAATGTTATAAGAAAAAAGTAAGTTCTGTCCTTTTGTACTGGCCGTGGGTATTTTTGGTCTGCAAAATCTGATATTTATATACCACAATTGTCCCTCTGGACATTTGAAAAGGTGGCAACCCTAGAGCCCACTATGTTTTGTATAATGACACTATTTAGTTTTAGGTGGAGCCAAGCTAACAATGTTTTTTTAAGTACTTTGGTTCCACCAGAGGAGATGGGACTTGTCGCAGGCTTGAACTGTTGTATTGTTTGTCGTCTCTGGAGTCCTTCCGTCTCCCTTTGCTTAATGTGTAACCGAACAGTGCGTTTTCCACTCTGCAGAAACTGGCGGAGACTCCTCAGTGGTCTCTGTCAAGCCACGTGCTTCATAACCATTTATGCAAGCCTGTTTTAGGAAACCAGATTCTTTGAGTAATATCAGGGTCGCTTCCGTTTTACACTGAAAGTCATTTGATGCCCCATTGTTAATGCACATATTTTGGGTGGTATTGTAAGTTGAAGTTTGACCCGCATTAATGACAACATTCTGTCCATCCGAAACGCAAAAAAAGGGTTGATTTATAGTAATACGTTTTGCAGAACAATGGAATAGTAAACCTAGCTGTCAGCCTTCCATATGTAAAATGAGTGGAACAAAATGGGCAAAATGTGGAACACGTAGTAACTGCTTACTAACAACTTCAACTAGGAAGGTCATATGGTTAAAATTTTAGTTGTACAAAAGATCTTTTAATGAATTAATTTCTATTTACCATGGATACCAGTTAAATTTTTCATAATTCTGAATGTGACCGACCTTTTAGTGTGGAACTTTGAGGAATATGAACTTTTTAAGACCCAAAATGAGGTACGCTCGGCTTCATGGAATAACAATGCAGTGCAGAATGGTGATTTATATAGCTGCAAAAATATTTTCATTCAAAGAAGTTTAACTATAGTAGCAGTTAAAGATAGGAGGCATCGAAAGATCAAGGAAGCATCGAAAGGTCAAGGAAGCATAGTAGCAGAAGGCAACAGGTGATTGTGATATCTGATAGAGTAGAGGTCTATACTGCACTACTGTAAAAATGCTCTTGGAAGGAAGTAGGTTGTGGTGAGTACAAAACTAGACTCAGTGTTGTGGAGGGGGGTAGTTGGATAGCAGGTTGTGAACTGTTGGTTTGCTTTTATGAGAAACTGTTTAAGGAACTGTAACTGTAGATGGTTCCAAAGACTGTTGGACTTGTGACTTGAAATTGTTTGCACTCTGCACTACAAGAAGATGCAAGACTTTGATGGTTTGAAATTTAGACTAGTTTGTGCAAGATGAACTGTTCGTAATTCACGACTCCTAAGTTATAAAGTAAAACTTGTTTGCAGCTCAAAGCTTTACTTTTCTGTGTTATGCGGTGTCATCATGTCTGAAAGGGTGTCTAGACCAGGCAGTTTATAGTTACCAATTGATCTGCTTTCTTTGTATGGCACTTTTTGTGTGTGGAGAGGGATGCCCATTTTAGTTAAATTTCAAAAAAATTCAAAGTTAAATGGACATGAGGAGGTGAAAGAGTAATTTTGAAAGAGGAAGTAAAGGCCATTGTTAAACTAGTGGGGGGATGAGTTGACTACTTGCATGTCAAGCCAACCTTTTCTGCTAAAGCAATCCTTTTAGGAGTTTTTGTTTTTGAAAGCTAAATAAAAATAAAATGCTAAATGACTGTTGGAAAAGTGGTGGGAAGCTGAGGAAGTAAATTTGTTAGATTGGTTGTCGGGGGGGGGGGGTTGCAGTAATTCTGGAAAGAGCCTGGAAATCATGATGGTAGTGTAGATATCTTTGTGGGCTGAATGCATGGTTTATGCAGAGCTATAGACTTAACAGCCCAACTTCACACCAAACATGTTTTGGGTTTAGTGGCAAGTGTTGGCAGAGTGGTCTTTGTGGTTGTACAGGTATTTTGTGAGGATTGAGCTTAGTAAAATATGTTTCATAGAAAGATATGAGAAGGAAAGGTGGAGAGAAAGTAAGACTTGCGTAGGCAGCAGTGAGGAATTGGGCAGTAGTAAAGATGGCTGGAACTGTGACATAAGGTGAGACTAGCTATTCCAAAAAACTTGAAAGAGTAGGACACGTGCTGATCAGTACAAATGTACATTGCCTTTAGAACAGGGACTGTTGCTGTTTAGCTTTACTCTTATTCATTGGCTGTTCACTGGTACTGAATCAGACTTTAAATTGTGTTTTCCTGGCAAACATACTTTTGATTAAAGCACTTTACTTGCTGTGTTTTCTGTATAATGCTTGAGACATGCATTTTTGAACATCCGCATTCTTTTGACACCAAGCTGTTTCACAAGCTACATGCAGTACTGTTTGAAAAATGCAAGTAGTTTCAGACCCATTGGTCTGAATAAGGTGGCAGCATAAGTTTTTTTGTAACAGCTTTCTTTTCAAAAAAGCTTGATACATCATTACATTTTGCTAATTAGTTTTCTGCGTTTATTCCATTAATAACATTTACTTGTATGTTAGTGCCACTTCATGTTTTAAATTCAGTAAATTCCTGGGTGTGTGGTGATAACATGGCTGGTGCTACCACCAGGTTCTGCTGTGCTTGCCTCTCCCTTGCATAAAATAAAACCAGCATTTTAAATAACTTGTCTTCACATTCATTCAGTTCATCCCAAATGAATATCCCTAACTACAGGGTGTTGTCAGCCACTGCTAGAGTTGTCCAGAGCCACAAATGCTTTTCTGCACTCTCTCAATGTTCAGACGTGGTCTTTATTGGAAAATTGACCTTGTAGTTGCCAATATAAGCTAGCAGCGTTTTGCTCTTGCAAGAAAATGCATGACACATTTTAATGTAATATGTAGGAATCTAATCACTTACAGGGATGAAGGAGAATTTCAAATTTTATGTTGGAATTAGATGTCTGTTCAGAAGGTACACTTTTCTTTTTGCAGTTCGAGGCTTTTTTTCTGATTCGTTGAAGGTATATTTTTTGCAGTTTTCACAGCTAGTTTTTGTCACAGTTTTAAATGGGCACGAGTAGTCTGGTATTACTATTTGGTTTTATCCAACTTTGTACCAAAGTGTGCAAGTCTTGGGAGTTAATATTTTGGTGTTTAAAGCTCTGGTGCTATATACATGTATGCAAAAGCTTCCTGAAACGTACCAAGTCTTCTGTCTCCAACATTGGGCCACCTTGGGATACACATTACATAGAAAGGTATGTGAGGGGGGAGCTGCTAGAATAGCAGAATCTGGGAAAAGGATTAGTACTAGGTAACTTCTAAGATTTCCTGAATGACAAATTACTGGGATGTAGCTTTTCGTAGATGAGGCATGGGTTAAGGCAGTGTTGAGTATAGCATTGGGTCATTAGTGTTTGGGATGTGTGTGTTTTTTTTTTTTTTTTTTTTTTTTTTTTAAGTGCACATACATAGAAGCCCTAACTTTTGAGCAAGTGCTGAGCTGTATGCTTAAACACTATTTAGCAGAAGCTTGGGCAGGGTTTCTTGACCAGTAACATATTTTCTAGTGGTCTTCTGGTGTTGCTGTGACTAGCTGCCTTTCTTGTGAGATGCTATCTGGTAAGTATTTAATACTATGAGCGACTGGAGTTCTGCTGTGGTGACCCTAACTGGGGGAAAAAACGAAAGTAGTACACAGTGGCTACAGCAAAGACCAGATTTGTGACACTTAATGAGCCACCATGGTACTGCTTGTAATAGCGGTCATGCATGGCAGAGTTTATGGATAAAGTATAGTTGTGTTAAATCATAACTAACAATAGGTACTGCAACAGTGAAGAGAAAGGTGGTGTTTACTATAGGGATCTCTCGCTTGGGGCAGCCCAATGTTTGGCCAGTATACAAAGTCTTTGTATGTTTGTGACATACTTCATATGCTCTGTGCACAGAATAGCGCAAGTGACATACAGATGCAGTTGTCCAGAAGTGAATTGCCCCAGTAGAGTGCAGTCTGCATAGGACAAAGCCTGTTCACAACCAGAAGGAAAAAGGGGTTGGGAGGGTGGCCTAATGGTTAAGGTGTTTGCTTTACAAACACAAGGTACAGGGTTTGAATCTCACAGGGAAGAACTGGCTAGGCTTAAAATGGTTCGCAAGGGCAGTTAGCCTAGTACTAATCTATAAGGGGAGACCCTCGGCCAGAAAGGAATCCAAAACGCAATCCAGAACAAACAAGGGGGTTGGAGGGAGTTAATACTGCAGTGAAAGACATTGTTATGGTAAGATTTTACACAACTGTAGATATTTTTATATCACTATTGTAATTTTATGTACTATGGGGAGGGTAAAAAGAAAAAGAATGAGGTGCAAGGCTGATGGCCTGCAATAAACGCTTACTAAAACCTACTCTGGCCCTAAAAACATATCCCACTTATAAAGTTTGGCAAAGGTATGAACTGAAGATAAAGTAGCAGCTTCAAAGATGGATTTGGTGTCCAACCCCTTGAAGAAATTGAGTCAGCAGCCCTAATAGAATGAGCTCTAGTAGAAGTAGACAGCGTTGCTCTGACAGAAGTAACCAAAAAAAGCTGTGGCTATCCAGGAAGAGACTGTTTGCTTAAACAACCAAACCCAGTGTCCTGGAATGAAAAGAGCTAGTCAGACTTGAGTGGCCTTGAATATCCAAGGTATGCAAGACCTCACTAACAGACTAGTAAGAAGGAAAAAAGGAAGGAGTTGTATTGACTCATTTACCACCCCGGGCATAAAAGGGTTAATATGAAGGGACGCGCTCAAAAAAAAAAAAAAAAAGCCAAGAGCCTGAAGCTCAAACCCTCAGCAGAAGAGCCAGCAAAGTCTTCAGTACAGTGTTGCAAAGAAGCAGAATCTACAGGCTCACAAGCGCCAGTTGGTATTTCGAAAACAAAATTTAAGGTCCCAAAGAGAGAATAGGCTTTCTTGGAGGCCTAAGATGCAGGATGCCTTTAAGAAATTGACCTCCAAGCGAGAAGACTGGTGAGGATCTGAGGGGAGAAAAGCAAACATGTTTGACAAAGGAGCCTTCATAGAGAAGAATAGACCAAGCCAGACTGGAGCATATTGCACAAATAGAGGTCCTGGTGCAAGCGTGGCAGCAGACAAATCTCTTCATTTGGACATGAAATTTTCTGGTTGAGGGTTTCCTTGCCTCCTGTAAAACCCTGAGCACATCCTCTTCTGAACTGCCTGAAAGGGATCAAAACCTTCCCACAAGTGTCATTTGAGTGGATGAAGCCCCTATCCATCTGGTGACTACCTTTGGTCAGATGCATTGAGGGCTATCTAGTGCGGTCTTAACCAAAAGAGTCCCTAGCAAGATTTTAGGAGTCCAGCTGAGTTTTCTGTAAGACTTGAGAAGGAAGCATGAAATATCCCCTGCCAAGGAAGTCTGTCTTCTGCTCCAGGTCTTATGGCACTCTAGAACAGAAGAAAGGGAACTGCCTCTTCAGAGGGGAGGCAAAAAAGATCTACCAGAGGAATACCCCACCAATGGACTGTCTCCAGAAATGTACCTCTGAGGCATCCATTTGTGAGCCTGTCTTGGACCTGCTGAAAGTCTGCCACTAGATTGAGCTTTGAAGGAATATAATGGAGTTAACTGTGAGCCACTTCCCAGGAGAGCAGGTTATTTTTGTCTCACTGCTTGATGTGCCATATCACTATAGTGTTTGTGTATACATGCAAGGGGCCTGGAAAGAACATGGAGTTGAAAAGCTTGTAGGGCTGGAATCTGAGCTCTCATCCTTTTGATATGTTCTGACTTCTGATGGGGGAGAAGGCAGAAACTGAACTTTCAGGTGACATGATGTGCAGATCTGTAGTTGAGGAAAAATCTGAATGCCTTGGAGCCTGTAAAAGCAATCACATGAGCTAAGCATTGTACGAATACTCTTTCAGAGTCTAGGCAAAAGGGCAAAGCAGACAACTGAAAAGAAGGGTGACTATGAGGGTAAGCATTTTTCAGATCTAACCCCCCCCCCCCCCCCAGGCCAGAAGAGGGTAACAGCCTGTTTACTTGGTTCACCTCTGTGGAAATGGGGAAGCTGTTGTAAACTTGGCCTGAATGTCCTCAGACAGACTTGAGATGTAGAATAGGTCAAGGACCCTTCATCAGTCTCTGAATCCTCCATTGAGGAATCTTCCCAGGGTCTTTTAAAAGGGGTAGAGGTGCAGGCACCAAAACTCTTGAGGTGGCTTCAGCCTTCAAGCCCGGAGTATACTCGCCATTCCCTGTCTGGATCCTTGGGGTGAACCGGAACATGCTTAAAGGGTGGTCTGCCTTAACAAATACTATAGGTTCTGACCCTTGGTCTGGTTCAGTAAGAGGATCTGGAACTTCCTCCCTGACCAGTATCTGCAGAATCTCTCTGGGACCCTCCAAGATCAACTGCAGTTTCCCCTCTACATCCTGAGCAGATGCTTACAAAGCCTGAGGACTTGAAATGGATCCATGTTTGCCTCCAGTGTTAAGCAGAGGATGTAGATTCTGAATAGTCTGTAGAACTTTTTAGTGGGACATTGGAGGCTGGACAGCTAAAGAATCTGTCCTGAGACTTTTTTTGGCTGCTGCCTTACTAGTGGGAGTGTCTTTGTTAAAGGATTCTGCCATGGTAACCTGGGCTAGCTGTTTAAGCTGTTGGGTAAATGACTAGGGAAGACTTAACTGCTTTTGGGTATCTTGGGCACAAACTCTTTACGGGCACTACTAGATGTATGGTTGTGGAAAGCACACAAACTACACCTTGCCTCCCACACTGACATTTTACCTTAGATGTCACTAACTCTAGGTAAGCAAAATAAGATGGCAAGAGCAAAGAGAAAAAAGGCAGGAAAGGGGAATGGGGGGGGGGGGTAAAGGGACACTTATCTGACTGCTAGGTAGTGAGCACAGCAACAAGACATTCAGAGTGAGGTGAAAATGGTGTTTGGACTGGTGGCAAAGCATCTGTGTCAGTCTTGTGCCTTTTGTCCTGTGCAAGAAGTATATGAGGTATACGACAGAAGTTCATAAGGCTTTGGTATACTGGCAGAGTGTCTGGCTGCTGTAATTGGGAGATGCCTATAGTAAAGAATACTGTAACAGTGATACAGAAGGATGTCCATAGTGGCTGCAGAACATCAAATCTGCTAAGAATTTGACCCCCCCCCCTCCAGAAAAGCATGGATTTTTAGCTTGGTACATTACAGAATTAGGCTAACTGCTTCCTCAATTGTCCTCTTACCCTCCCTAGGCCTCTCGAGAGTGGCTTTTCAGCGTGTGAAATACTGCTACAGAAAAGTTGACAAGTTTGTGTTTTGTTTTACAGTCGTACTATTTTGACCGGGATGATTTAGCACTTCACAATTTTGCTAAATTCTTCAAAAAGCAGTCTGAAGAAGAGCATGAGCATGCAGAGAAGCTGATGAAGCTACAGAACCAACGAGGTGGGCGTATCTTTCTCCAGGATCTTCAGGTAAGAGGACGTTGGAAGGGTTATGTTTAAACCACATCTATTTACAGAGTTACCCAACCATTTTACTTGGCAGCTAATGAACTACAAGCCACTTGCTGATGTTTTGGGGGTATTGAAGGAGGGATTTCTCCACTGCAAAATGGCTCTGAAGATTCATAAAATGCAGGGCACACTTTTAGATGCTGGGAAGTGATGTCTTCAGTATGAAAAAATGCATTCTGCACTTCTATAGCACTATGAACTCCAGTCTTCGTTTGAGTCTATAGAGACTGGATGTTGCATGTGATTGCTTTCCAGGTGGACATTTAATGTTTGCCCTTTGGCCCACAGATGGGGCTTGCTTGTAAAGAATAAACAAGTGGCTATTTAGTTAATTCCTGTTGTGCAGTGTCTTAAAAGAGCACATATGCATTGCATCAGCTCCTGGCTTTCACTTTGGTCATAAGCCAGAGTTGGGTCATTCATAGTTGTATAAAGGGCTGAATTTTTTCATTTTTTACTGAATGTTTTCTTAAATGTTTCTTACGTTTGCCTTTATATTATGTGCATTGTAGCTGTAGTGTCTTCTGTTCAGTCTGGTTTGCTTTTGCTGTTTTGTAATGTATACCTCTCTGAACTTGGTAAACTCTTCCTTTGCAGAAACCGGAGCGTGATGAGTGGGGAAATGGACTGGAAGCAATGGAATGTGCTCTTGCACTAGAGAAAACTGTAAACCAATCACTACTAGAGCTGCACAAGTTGGCATCTGACAAGAATGACCCTCATGTATGTATTTGAACTAGTATGAAGTTTCTTCATGTCTGGTAACCCTTCTAGGGTAGTGCAATTTGCTTGTGGGAGTTGTAAGAGCTCTTTGCATTTTAAACCAGTAAAAGGAGTTTTGGAAGGCTGTATAACTTGAAGCTGGATTTGTAACATCATTCATACTTATGGAATTCTCTCTGCCTGTCCAGTAAGGGATATATTGAGTGGCAGGAGTTTAAATGCAATGATCTTGTCCTTAAAGATTAGTAGATTAGAGGATACTGTAGACAACAACAAACTTACTCAAGTGAAACCCCTTGGATATCCCCTTGTAATAACCTGCAAGATGGTCATTAGTCCAGCTAAAAGTTCTGACAGTACTTTGATATGGGGAGACAAACTTGCATGTCACTGACACATTAAAACAATGTCGCTTCTTGTGTTTATGATGTGAGCTTAACATGAATGTAAAAAGTGTTTGGTTGCATGCTGAATGTAGGCCAGCAGAATCACATTTGAGTTGTGCTGACAAGCACCTTTTTAATGAGAGACTGAGATTTCAAAAAGCAATTACAGTAGTAAAACGCCCCCGACGATCCTTCCAACAAGGTGAAACACTTTGTACCTACTATAAATGTAGATGTTGTTCACTCTGCTGCAGTCATCACACATGGTTTATCCTGCCGTCAGGTGGTCCCGCAGTCGGCCAGAGTTCCAAAGTCTTGGTCCAGCATCAGTTGCTGTCGCTTCTTCCCTGATGTCAGTGCGCCAGGGGTATATAGTAAGCATCAGACGCTGTTTTTCTTGCCCCAGATGTCAGGTGCCCCCAAGTGGGTAAGCAATACATTTTGCTAATCAAAAATATACATATAAAATAAAAACAATACCTTCAGTTACCAGCAAATACACTTCAAAGGTTGTATAGGATAGAAGGGTATAGAGAAGTCCAGCTAGTTCAGAGGGGAGGGAGGGTAACCTGGACTGCAGCAGTGTGAACACTAACATCTACACTTATGGTAATTGTACTATGTTCATTATGTTACACAGCTGCAGTCATCACACTTGGGTTGAATCCCAAAGTGGCTGGTCTATAAAGAGTTAGGATTGGCTGAGGCCCTGCAGAAATGCGGTGGCAAATCCTGCTCTGGGTTTAGAGTAAAGAGGCAGATGGTAATGCTTGGTGAAGGTGTGCACTGAACTCCAAGTTGCAGCCTCCAAAATTTCCTTGGTAGGTACTCCTCTGAGAGGCTGCTGAAGTGGCTGTTGCCCTGGTGGAATGAGGCCTAATGTTGTTGGGGACTGATTTTCCATGCTGTGTGTAGCAGTACTGAATACAGTGTCCTATCCATTTGGATATAGTTTGAGATCCTTGCCTTGTGATCCTGCAGCATATGCTACAAACAGTTGATCAGTTTTCCTGAAAGCTTTTGTTTTGTCAAAGTAGAAGCATAGCTGCCTGTGTATGTCCAAAGAATGCAGAAGTTTCTCCCCTTTATTTTGGGGGTTTGGATAAAAAGTAGGCAAATGGATGGTTAAGAGCCACACTAGATACCACCTTTGGCATGAAGGTAGGCTTTGTCCTTAAAGATACCCTATCCTGATGAAAAATTATAAAAGGTTCCATTGCCATTAATGCCTGTAGCTCTGACTCTTTGTGCTGAAGTTACTGCCAGGGGCACAGCTGTTTTCCATTTAGATCATCTGTATTGGCTGGCTCAGAAGGTGGTAGGGTCAGTTTTTCCAAAAATGAAATTGAGGTCCCAAGTTGGTGTTGGTGCTCTCCGGGGTGGTTTTATGTTTTTAGCCTAGCCCCTCTGAGGTACTGCTTTAGGTCCTTGTGCAGAATTTTTGTATTTGGCAATTTAGAAGGGAGGCAATGGGCATTCCCGTTTTTTGTGTTATGCTGAAGATTTATGGATTCAATTTCTATTTGTGAGGGTCCATGATATTTCTGCTTCGGTAGTCTGCCAGAGTATTTTCCTTTCCTGGCAGGAATTGTGCTTGCAGGTGAACTTGGTACGTTAGAGCTGTTCCACAAGGTTATGGCTTGTCTGCATAGGGGATAAGAATGAGTGCCCCCTTGTTTTATGTACCACATTACTGTGGTGTTCTGTCTTTAGTAATAGTTGTCCTGGATGTAGAAGGTCCTTGAAAGCTTTTGGGGCATTTTGAACAGCAACCAACATCTCTTTGATGTGAAGATGCATCTGGTCTGTGGTCCACTTGCCCTGAATGCATGTTCCTGCCATGTGTGCTCCCCAGGCGTAATCTGAAGCATCTGTTTGCCTGGCTGTGGGTTGGGTAAAAGGCTGACCCTTGTTTAGGTGACATGCCTGTGCCCACAATCAACTCCTGTTGTAGGCAGGGAATTATTGGAATTACTGCTTCTAGACGGAGACTGTGAATGTGAAGTCCAAACACTTTAGGTACCATTGTAATTTCCTCATATGCAGTCTGGCATATGGTATTAGTCGTATGCAGGATGCCATGAATCCCAGGGCCTGCAGAATTTTTCTTGCAGGGAGATGGGACGTTTTTGCCAGTATTTGAAAAATATTGAGTTTCACTTTGTCTGGCGTGAGGTAAGCCATCTGGGCCGTTGTATTTAAGCTGGCACCCAGGAATGTAATCTGAGGGCACTAGTTTTGACTTTTTGTTTACTGTGTACCCTAGAGAAATTAGCAACTTTTTCACAAACTCCAGATGCTGTAGAAGAATGTCCTTAGTCTCTGCTTGAATGAGGCAGTTGTCCAGGTATGGATATATTTGAATTGCTTTTTGTCTGCAAAATGCAATTGCTGGTGCCAGGCACTTGAAGACCCTGGGCGCAGTAGATAAGCCAAAGGGCAGTGCAGAGAATTGGTAGTGCATTGTACCAGCTTTGAATCTGAGGCATCTTCTGCAATTTTTTGTCTGATAGGGACATGCAGGTATGCCTCTGAGGTCCAGAGTAACAAGCCAAGCCTTCTTGCCCAGCATGGGTAGAAGCTGCTGTAATCTCAACATTTTGAAGGAATATCCAGTTATTCAGAATTGAAAGTTCCAGATAGACCTCCAGGCTTTGTCCTTTCTGGGTCCAGTATAGGCCTCCAGGCTTCATCCTTTCTGGGGACCAGGAAGAGTCTTGAGTAAAATCCTTGTTGTGGTACTTTTGTATAGCTCATGTCCATTAGGGCAGCAATTTGTTTTTGTGCCTCTGCCCATTGACTTTGGCAGGTCTGGCATTCTCTTTAGCTTTGGTAAAGTATGGAAGTGGAGTCCAACCTTGAGATGCAATATTCAGGACCCATTTGTCTTGGGTGATTGCCAGTTTTGAGAAAAAAGTGCTAGTTTTCCCCCAAGGGGGCTTCCAGAAGGGATGTGCTTGGCATATGCAAAGTCATTGTGACTGTTTCCTGTAAGGTTGAGACTTGTCCTCACCTCCTTTGGGTTGAGGTGCCCCACTGTCATTGTCTGAGCCTTGGGGTTGATCTGCCTCTTGGGTGTCTGTATCTGCCCCTCTGTGGCCTGTCTGACACTGGAAAGGACCAATTTTTTGTTTACCAATTTCTGCTAAACCAAGGTGGCTGTACCTGTAAGAAATCCTTGACTGTTTGTATAGATTTAGCTTTTTCTTTAACACTTCTGCTTTAACACCAAACAAGGTGGTATGTTGTAAAGGAGCATCCAATAACTTTGCCTTAACATGTTCTGGTAAAATCTGTTCTTTTAACCAAGCATGTCTTCGAATAACAGAACCTGTAACTGCAGCTCTACAAGAGGCCTCTAAAGAATCAGCCACATTGCAGAGTTTTCCCACCTGTTCAACTGCATGCAATAAATCCTGCATTTCTTACAATCAGGAGCTTCTGAGCTAGCAAGCATTTTCTGTTTTAACTGAGCCATTAAATATTGTTGGTACGTAAGCATGTGAAACTAGCAATTTAGAGCTCTTACTGCTAAAGTTGCAGACTTGTATACTTCCCCATCTATCCAAAGCTCTGGAATCTGGGTACTTTTTTTTTTTTTTTTTTGGCAATAGAAGCCTTAACCCCTTTTGGACCCTGGGAAATAGATTTTGGATCAGCAGAAGGCTTTTTGTAAAGAAACCTGGGACTCTGATACCCATCTGGCTTGGCTGGAGCAGGGGGCAAAGAGTCCAGAGAAGCTAGATTTAGAGAATACATCATCCACAATGTCTAGCACAGGTGGAATAGCCAGGGGCCTGTGCCGAGGCAATAAGAAATCCCTGAGCCTTTTCTTGGAGTCTGAGTATTCCTGACTTTCCCAGTGGAAATGTTCCCTCATGGTATGTAAAGTTTCCCCAAAAGAGTAATCCTCAGGAGGAGAGGCTGAAGGGATAGATTCCTCAGCATCAGTCCTCCTAGGGGAGTAAAAGAGTATCCCTGGTCTGAAGAGGAATCTGAGGAAATTGAAACCTGATCAGAGGAGTCGGTCTGTATCCTGCCTAGGCCTTTTCTTGGGAGGGGATCCCCTAATTAGAGTAATGAGGTCTTCTAAGCATCTGTTTCTTGGGCATGGAGGACTGTCCAGGAGAATGCTGTACTTGTTTCTTTGTCTTTAATGGTACCTTTGTCTTAGCTGTTTTAATGGCAAGTTGTGAAGGTCTGTAAACGCCCTCAGAAGCCAGTGCCTGTTCAGTGGCTCCGGACCCATCTGAGGGATTAGTTTCTGTAGGCCCAATACCTTGAGTTTCCAGAGGCCTAGTTGTCTCCACGTGGGAGTCTGAGGCGGCCTGTGGCTCTTGAGGTAGCTGGTGTCGGGGGCTGCGAAAGCACCTCACTGAGAACAGACGACTGGCCTAGAAGAGGTTTTGTCTGTTTTGGACCTCGGATGCCTGTCTTTATCCTTGTCTTTGCGTTTTTTTCGGAATTGCGGCCGTCTGTTGATCCGACAGCATAGTTTAATTGAACCTTCAGCCAAAGTAGTGCAAAGCAAAATCAGAATGTCTTTTTATAGTGCGTTTGTTAAATCTAGCACAAAATCGACAACTAATGACGATCAGGGCCTAGGCATGGAATACAGTAAGAGTGGAAGTCCTTATGAGGTATTTGCTTCCCACAAGAAATGCATTTAAACTTTTTCTGACATCGGTCTGAGGCAAAAAAGTTTCCCCAACGGGGTACTTGGCTTTATTGAAGACTTCGGATCTGAAATTCAACTTCGAAAATCTCAGGAGTCTGCCGACCGGCACTTACTGCTTCTGCTTCGGGCACCGCACTGCAAGAAAGACTGAAGAAAATGGCATCTGCATATTATATACCCCTGGCACACTGATGTCAGAAGTGACAGCAACCGATGCCAGACCAAGACTTTGGAACTCTGGCCGACTGCGGGACTGCCTGATGGCAGGATAACCCAAGTGTGACTTCAGCGGTGTAACACTAAACATCATGCTGTTATGTAGACACTGACGTCAGTTTCTCATTTGCTGTCCCCACCCCCAAAAAAATCCATTGGTGTGACAGGTGGAGTAACACATATTGATTGTTTCTTGGTTAATGTATTGTGGACTGTACAGTAAAGTTACAGCCTTTGACCACAGTACATGTACTACTGCTTTCTAAAAGCCTGCCAGATGCTAGGGTCTTGCAAGGAAGCACTAGAATTTCAAAAGCCAGCACACCAGATAGTAATCTAAGCCCTGCTCCCATCCAGAATGCAACTGTATTGTAACTCTTGATACAGTCTAGACTTGTTTACCCCCATACATTTCACAAATGTGAAATAGTGGGCAGACCACACATGTGGCAATCTGCTCCAAGCCACAAAACATTTCTGTGTACTCCTGCCATCTAGACTTTGGAAAGCTTTGCAGACATCTGGCCTGTGGGCTGGGAGCATTAAGAACCCTGGATTAGTGTTTTGGTAATCTGAGAGGAATTGCTACTTTCTGCAGAGGCATTTTTTGAGTAGAACACTACTAGAATGTACCTTGCTGTAGTAGTGAATTTGTTTTTACTATAGCTCCACTTGGTAAAGGAGAATGCCACTTGTTCCATAGTTGTACTTGTAATTTCCTGCAGCACCTCTGTCTTTTGGTGGTTTGGTATGGAAGACTTGCTACTTGAGACTTAAGTGAGCACTGTTTTGAATTTGCACCGAGTTTACCCGTAGTGGTATTTTTGCACTAATATCTGTTAGATGCTGGAGGGTACCTAAACTTGCTGTTATGGATCTGTATGTGCTTTCAGTAGGGCTGTATTCCCATAAACTTAATTATAATTTTGAATGTATAACTAAACTTGAGGTTTAAGTCAAAGCCTGAATGTCTGAAAAATCTAAAGTGACTTATTTAATGAAGCATTTTAACTCTATACTTTTTCCTCCACTAGCTTTGTGACTTCATTGAAACACACTGCCTGGATGAGCAGGTAAAATCCATCAAGGAACTAGGAGGATTTGTAACCAACCTTCGAAAGATGGGTGCACCTCAGAATGGTATGGCAGAGTACCTGTTTGACAAACACACATTGGGATCCAGTTAAATCTTGACAGCATCTGGACTGAACTGTTATGAAGACTGACTGTTGAAGACTGTTTATCACTTCATTTGTGAACTGACACATAGCCATTAAAATTTGTTTGGAATATTTGTGTAGTGAATTGAGTGATAAAATTGCTGGTTAATGTTGCATGAATTGCTGATGCACCTTTTTTTCTGTAGGTGTTAAACTTGGTGCAGTGGTTAATTTTAGCTTCTGCAGTAACTACTAGGATTTGAGGAGTGGGCTTTGGTCCCAATCAAACTTCCCAGGCTGCCAGCTTACCTCCTGTTCTATAATGTACTTCATTGTGCCTTTCTAGTGGCTTGCTGCACCCCCTCCCCCAAATGGGTGTCAAGTTTACTTAGCACTTCAGTTATTGGGGCTAGTTGCTTAACCCTTTTTTGTTTTGCTTTATCGTATCTGTTGTAGGCTTTTCAGTCCATTTGCAGCTCATCTGCTTAACTTTGGAGCTGGCAGTATGTCAACTTTGTTTCTTCTCTGCCCTTTCCTCTTGTTTCTTCACCTATTCCATAATCTCCAGTGCATCTGTGGATTTCCACTTCAGTAGTCTGTTCCATTTATTCAGTCCTCTTTGACATGGCACAACTAATGTCTGGTCTACTGATTTCAGGTAAGAAGGGCTCAATGTTCTCTAGTCCTTGGTGGTTATCCCTTTCCTTCAATCTTTCTGGTGGCTCTTCATGCAGTTCTGGAAGCCCTGCAGAGAAGTGCTTAAGGTAGTCATGGTAGCAGTTTTCTTTAAAGATGCAACATCCTTGCTCCCAGTGCCTACTTGCATTGCAATCTGTAACCAGTGCCTGTAGTTTTTGCTATATGCAGGTATTGCGGGCTAACAGTAGGAAGCTGCGTATCACGTGATGTACTTGAAGACTCACCTGTTATCGATCAGGTTGTCTTACAAGCGGGAGACAGAGCTGCAGTTTAGGAGATGAGTGGCTACTGTGGTTGCCAGCTGTTTGAGGTGCATTTGGTAGTGTAGATATGCCAGGTAGCTGCTGTGCCATTTCCTCAGTCGGGGGGTGGGGGTCTCCTCCTCCCTGTGTCCAGTGGGCTTGGCTTGCCTGTTAAGCACCCTTTTCAGTAATCGCCTCCAAGCCAAGTGAAGTTTGAACCTCTACTCCTGACTTGAGTAGTCATAACAGTTGGTAGCTTTAACCACCAGGCAGTGTATATTGTGAGTGTATCTTAGTTATGACTGCAAGTAGAAGCTAAGCATTTGAGCAGTCTGAATTGAAGCTGCTTAAATGACTTGGACTGCTTTTGCGTTACCAAAGATTTGCCATTTGCTACAGCTTTAGGATGGATACTTTGCAGGTTGAAACAGTGCATTTTAAAAGGGCAGTAGAGTCACATTTGAAACTGCTAGAAGTGATGCTAAAGATATCTCAGGGTGTGAATAGCTTTGATTGAAAACAAGGCTGTTGAGCAAAGCAGACTGGAGAAATGTAGACAAAGTACATATCTATATTTTATGGAATTAAACTTGTGACTGGGAGGTGTGTAAAGAGCCATGATGCCCAAAGCTTTCTGGAATTTCAAGAAAACCTAGTGTAGTTGTAAGCAGTGTGAGTATCCATGGAATGTTGCTGGATAGGTGCTGTTTCTGAGGTTAATGACTTCACTATGCCTCAGCTGCATTTTCGGAAGTCTGAAGCATGGTGCAGAGTGCATTTTATCAAGGTTCATATGAGTGTCCTAGTCAGTTAGGATTGAATGAGTTGGTTACCCCTCTGGCCTATACCTGGTGAAACTGTCCCAGACAGGTGTGTCCCTGGCCCTGAGTAGTATTCTACCCTTACCCGGGATGATCACTGTAAACTTCAGTTGGCTAATTTCTGGTATCTGTCTAGGGGAAGCCAGCATCTTACAGCCTGGGAATATGGTAAGTCCTTGCTGCCTTGCTAGAGATGTCTGCACTTGTTACCCACAGGCTTTCGTTTACTGTCAAAAGGCCCTTGCCTCACTCATAGTACCTTATTTTAGGCAGTGTCAAACTCAACCTAACGGTTTAATAAAGAAGCTCAGGTTTGTGCTGTGCTGCTTAATGCTAGGAGTTCAAACGTGAAGCTTCATTATATGGAAGCACTCCTCACCTAAGAATGCTGATGTCCTTTGCACTTTGGTTCAAGGCTTCTGAGCACCCTGGCCGTACAAGGCTACAATGCCTTCCACACATTCGGACCTCAATGTGCGTGAAGAAAAGGTGGTGTATCCATTAAAACCAAATGCACTTGAGACTGATCAAACAGCAGGACTCTGTCAAACTACTCCATGTTTAGTTAACTGTTGGAAAGTAACCTACTACATTGCGAGCTATAGATCCCCCACTATGAACAAGGATAAGTGCACAACCTACCACTGTTTACTGGAATCCCTTACCATACAGCCCCACACCTTATTTTACATGAGCAAAAATGCACTCTCCCAGAGGTTCCTGGGCTTTTCCACACGTGCTGTGGAACAGATGGTCTGCACCTCCACTAGGGCCCTCGCGTCACTATTTTCCCATGTGTGATGCCCTGCCTGCTGGTTGGGTCAGCACAAATCAAAGTAACTACTGGTGCTGACATCCTCACAAGAACAAAAAAACACAAGTGCATAAACTAGATCAAAACCAGGTCTTTCCATAAAAAAGCCACCTTGGTAAACAAGTATGTCGCAGATTTATATAACCAGAGGAAGAAACTTGCGCAATAGGGATATCCTAAACAAGAAAATCCTAAAATCAAGTCTTCTAAAGTTACGAAACTAAAATCCTATCCCTAGCCAAGGATAATCCTTAAGGCTTTCTTTTAACTGTATCCCAAGTCTAAAAGGAAATGCCCAGTTATGTACCAAACTGTAGGTGGGATCACCTACTGCACAGGAAACTATTGCCAACCTGCTAGCTGACAGTTACCTTTACTCACCTACCATATCCCAAGGCATACCTGACACCAGCTCTCTGCCTAGTATCTCGAAAGCAGATAATTTCTGCACTCGCTAAGGCCAAAATCCTGGCTTCAGTGGGACCAGATAATCAGTTTTACAAAATCTAAAACTAGGCCTAGTGGGCACATTTGGCCCTCTTTAATAGTAGCTTGAGAACTGGCTGTGTCCCTGCAGAATCAACAACAGCAACAGTGTCCTCCTTTGGGCAGGGGGATTAATCAACTGACCCTGGGAACTACAGACCATCAGTTATTCAAGGCCATGGAAAAAAATTGTCCTGTCCTTTTTATCAAGGATGTGACCTCAAAGCTGTACCCAACCCAGTTTGGCTTTAAGGGTAGCTCATGCTTACTAAACCTGGTGGATGACAGTGCGTCTCCAAAGTCATTGACAAAGGTACGGCTCTGTGCACTCTACCTTGTCAAGACTTTTGGCAGTTCCCCACTCTGGCATTGCAATCCACCTCCACCAGTAGACTCCTCACCAATGGAATACCACAGGGGTTTGCTGGGCCCCTTACTGTTTGGTATCTATTTCTCAAGTCCAGGCCAAAGCCGACTAACTTTTTGGCTCGCCAAGTTTGCTGATAAGTCATGGGAGTCTCCCAAATGTGTCAACATATTACAAGGACTAACTAAAGAAATTGTTGCCAAAGCCGTGGTCTAAAACTAAATGTCAAATGCATTATTGCCTTCAGCAAAACAGGAATTCCTAACAAATTACAGTATTGAGAGCACCCCCCTGAGTTCCAAACCTGTGATGCGGGACTTGGTCAAAGTTCAGATTGCTATCAATCTGTGTTCCCAAGTTTCCACAGTGGGAAGGAAAGTCACCTATGTAGCACACCTCATAAACAAGGGCATTGCATCCAGATCAAGGGATGTTAAACTCCACTGTAATCTAGATTATATTGCAGCCTTTTGCTTGTACCATGCCAGAAACCTGCAGCTGCTAGAGACACCTGAGGTTTCTCACTAAAAGTATAGGGACTCTACATGGATAGGCTGCTGAGAGGTGACTTGTCTGGTCTATAGGGCTGTCTCCAACCATGTCCTAATGGAAATGCTGTCCTTGTCAAATGGCACAAGATTCACTCACTGTAGGATCTCAACCTAGTTTGTGACTAACAGTGAATACTGGAGAGAGTCTGCCAGAGACTGCCTCAGGATTAGACTTCCTTTTCACATAATAGAGTGCCTCATTGACTCAGTTCAGACACTACCAGGATAATTTGATGGGAGAATTCATTTTTCCCTTGGTGACACCCATGTCCCTTGTGAACAGGGGTAGCTGGTGGATAATCACAGACCCACCCTTTGTAAAACTTTGTTCTACGAATTGCCCAAAAGAACAAATGGGGGTATTCGGGATTAACATGGTTAAGCTTGTAAAGGCTCCAGGGCCACTAACCTATGAACCTATAACTCTTGCATTTTTCATGCAGTATAATAACGTGGCAACGAGTGTAGTGTAGCCATTCAGCCAAAAAGGTGCTGACAGAGTACAAAATCCTGCAGATTGACGCATGTGAAGTGGAATGTCTAGGTCATTTGTATTGTGAAGTTTAGAATCTAACCCAGAACTCTTGGAGGGGGGTCTGTCTTACTCTGCAACTTTCCAACTAGTAAAGTTTTAGACTGTATATGAAATTACTAAGTGATCCTATGATTGCTAATCTAGGGTCTTCTGCAGTCCCCATTCACTTGTTTTCATATGTTCATAGTTATTGTAGCAGAGAGCCTTGCATGCTGTTGAGAGGTGTGGTTTGACATGCCATGGAGGGAGAAACCTTGTCAATTTGTCACCTACACCTGATACATTGCTGATTAGTAATTAAAATATTTCTGTACTTTCAAAAAAATAAGCGACTTAAGCTTTCACTTGATGTCAGTTTAAGAACACACTTGCAGTGTGCAACTTAAGTTGGTGTTGTATAGGTAATTGTATATCTAACGTAATTGCTTCATATTTCTATAAATCTCAAATATGCACTCCTAGAGGAATTTGTCCTGTGAACGTACAAATTTTCTAAATATGCCAACTGTATAACCTAGACAGTTTGTGAAAAAGTAACAAACTTTGGGTTTGTGTGCTTGTAATGCATTGTAGTAGTTGTAGAAAAAAACATTGTTGCATGCTGTTTTCGGGAGCATGCAGTTTTCAGGAGCATGTGTGGGAAGGCTGCTAGGTGTGACATATACGGAGTGTTGAATGGGACATTACTGCATGCAAGAGTGAATCTATTGATGCCTGGAACGCACTGGGACCGTTAAAGCAATTTGAGCTCGAAGGGGTTTAATTTGCATTTATTTTCAGCCACAAATTTGAATTGACTCTCATATGGAGTGAGCTGAACTCCAAGTTTTCTGCTAAATGGAGTGAGCTGCAGTTGACACTAAACCAAGGTCCCATTTGCTGAGTTGGTGATAATACAGGCAGACATATCGTAGTGCAGTAAAGGAATTTAATGGTATACTGGCCAAAATTTCTACTTAATACTGACCAGGTCTCTCAGAAGGTTATAGGGTAAGCTAACCTGCTCAAAATGTAAAATGATGGAATATTTGCTTATAATTCTGCAAAAATTAATGTTAAGCTTATAAATGTCACAGGCAAGAATGTCTGTTGCACTTCAATGGGCAGCTTTTTTTTTTCTTTCACCTGTATTTGTCTTGTGAACAGTTTATCTGAGAATGGACCAAAGTACAAAATCAAGAATTACAATTTTTTTTAGTGGAAATTGTGGGGGGTCCAATCAAGGAGATCAAAGCTGTGACAGCAGTATCCACTTTCAAAATGGACAAATAGGAGAGCACTATCCAACTAGTGATCATGGAAAGAGCAAAGAATGGAAGGCTGTCAGAACATACAGACTGCAGTGGAAGTGTCAACCAGTGTGCTGGTGCAAGAAACCACTCAACTGTAGTTGCAGAAATGGCTCACAACAAAATTATATGTTGCAAGAACTGCTCCAGAATAGTGGTACAGATTTTCTAAGACCACTGAAGTTCTGTTAATAGAAAGTGTATTTCTTCACATTGGTTATGAAGGGGAAGAATGCCAATGTTTTACCTTCAGATATTTACTTGAGATCCATGGTTGTCTACAGCCATAACCACACAACCACAAGACTAGGGAAAAGCAGAATTCTACCAAACAATCCAAACTGTAGAAAGACACGAACAAACTAAATACACTCTGGAGGAGTTTAGCACTTTTTCTTCCAACAAAGTTGAGACTATTTCAGATAAACCATAATGTAAAATGCCTCCTTTATTTGCCATTACTACTACCTTTGAACCTACATTAACCCTCCCCTTGTGTGTCCCCTATAAAATCTGTATTTCCATTAAAACATCGACATTTAGCTTTAAGAGAGCACTCTGACCAAAGTAAAACTTAGTCCCTCTGTTGCTGTTATAAAAATAATCTGCTTCAATGTAAAAGTGTACTCCTTATTCAGGTGATCCTTCCTACTCCAACTAGATGCAGGTAAAAATCTCCATCTCTAACTTCAATTTTAGAATGCACAAAATTGAGCAAATTTCATTGAGACCTGGAAAATGGCACGCATGCGTGCATAATTGCCATAATAGTTCAAGCCATTCCAATAGAGTTCAGTCCCCCTCTCAATTTGTTACTTTAGCTATAGCTCTAAATTTAAACTTTTATGGGCTATAAAGTCGTGCCTAGCCAGTGCATTTTCTTGCTTACCTCTGTCTGTTATGGAGATGTTCATAAACTGGTCTCTTCATATGACAGATCATGAAGTACTAGCCTTGGGACAAACACCAGCATTACCTTCATCTATTTCCTGGCATATTGTCTTTCCTTGTGTTAATTCTAATTTTTCTGTTGATCCTGTCCTCGGCCCCTTTTAGTTTTACTGGCCTGTGTAGGGAAACAAATGAGGGGGCATGACGGGTAAAGTGGACTATATACTGGTCGCTTTTATGTATCAAGACGAGGCTTGGGTTTTTAAGTAGTTTAGTATCCATCCTGATGGGTTAGTGTGTAACATTAAACTTGAATAGACTGTTACACACACGCATGCTTTCACTCTGGCTGTTCACTCAAAATG
Organism: Protopterus annectens; assembly: GCF_019279795.1. Lineage (NCBI taxonomy): Eukaryota > Metazoa > Chordata > Ceratodontiformes > Protopteridae > Protopterus > Protopterus annectens. The sequence continues at coordinate 1,393,667,380 of NC_056732.1, forward strand.
GTACTCTTGCTTGGACGTGCTCAGTACCATGTGCCTGTTGACTTCTTAAAGGTATATCTCACACACTGATCTGCATCCTCACTCTTTACTGAGCTGTCTTGCATTGACATTTGAATAGGCATGCAAATTTATACAGAAAAGCAAAACAGTACATGTCCAGTCTGCCATGCATCTGGAATTTGGTCTGGAAATGTGACCTGTTCTTGTAATGTAATAAGACTGGGTTTAGCGATAGGGACAACTCTTTGGGATATTTTCAGGAACTGGGATAATTGCTAGAATGTTCTCTGGAACGATGGATAAGTCACTCTGAGAATTAGAATCTTCATTACAGGCAAGGTGCTGTAACACTGGCTCAGACACCAGCAGTAAATGCTTCAGATCCTGCAATTCCACGATGTAAGATCTTGCTTCTTGACACTTCAGATCCACTCCGATCAAAACCTTTTGTCTGCATCCTCACCATCTCCCCTTTTAATGGATTAAGCAGTTTGCTGGTTTTATCATGGGACTTGAGCTTTCACTGCTTTTTAGCACGTGAACCAACAAATTGCTACTGATTTGGTTCTGGTTTGTCTCTACATGTCTGGCTAGGGCAACAAAGTAAATTATCTTGAGGAATGTTTCTTGAGATTCAGGAGATAGAGAAGCCTTATTTGTTTTGCACTTTGAACTACATATTCAGCCTAGCTGTTCATATTACAAGTAGTCCTGAATACCCACAAAGTCACATTCAGCAGATCTTTTTGAACTTCTGACTTGTAACTGTGCCATTGTCAAATGCCTGTAGACCACCATGGACCGAAAAATGTCTAGTTCGGGACAGTATTTGACATTAGGTTAGGAAATGGGTCAATCTCAAACCAATTTGAATAAGGCTCTACTAATACAAGTAATGACCATTCCATTTGAAGATATCTTTGGCTACTGTCAAGGTAGTTCAGGAATCTGGCTTAACTGAAGTAGTTCTCGTTGATGCAGTTTAGTACCATTACATAACAAGAGGAAAGGACCTCAGTATCTTGCTGTAGGACAAAATACTAGTAGTCTTGCCTTCCTTTTGGTAGAATCTTGCCACAGTGGTGCAGCGGTTAGCATTATTGCCTCACAGCAAGAGGTTCTGTTCAATTCTTGGCTGCAGCGCCTTGTGTGTGGAGTCTGCATGTGTTGAGTGATAAGACCTGCAGGTGAATGGGTGTGCCTTTTTTGAAGGTTGGGGTTCAGGCTGACAACTCTGCACCATAAAATACACTGCCAATCATTAGCAGACTGGAGTTCTGCTGTGGCAGCTCCTAAATGGGAAAAGACAACACTTCCTGGGTGGCCACAATGCAAAATTTTAATACTCTTGTTGCAAGGATTTAATCACCTTTGGACCTTTCATGATACCATTGTCTGACAAAATCTCCTCAAGGAAAATACTGCTGCACATCTAGTAAACAAGACTGCTTTGACAGCTATCCTCGACTGATAAGGTAGTTTATCTTCTGGAGAATTGGATCTGAAGCTGTGAGTTCTAAACTCAAGACATTAAGAAAAATTTCTCACTTCATGACTTCAGTCAGGTTTCTAATTCTCATGCTGTTCATTGTTGGGTGATTTAGGATAAAGTATCAAGATATAAAGAAGTTTGCCTTTCGTATAAACAATATTGAATTTGTACTTTTGCAATTTGAGCATCCCATGTTGCAATCTAGCAGGAGCTGTGTGCATTTGCCTTAAGCTAGTGCCTAAAGGGTGGTGGTCAGTCTCAGTTTGAATAGGTCTGCCCTAAATATAATCTTGGAACTTCAAACATGCAAACAGAATTGCCAAGAGTTCTTTCTCACTGAGCATATTGCATCTCAGTTTGGGTTAGAGTTCTTGATGCATAGGTGACTGGTCTACCCTCTTGAAGAATGACTGGACCAAGACCAAACTTAGAAGCGTTGCAGGAAAGAGTTACTAGTTTGTGAACATCATTGTATCTAAAGTAGATGGACTGGCCATTTTCTGTTTCAGGACATCAAATGCTGTTTGGTGGTCTGACCAGGACCAGGTTACATCTTTGCAGGTCTGCTGTCTGAGCGGTGCTGAAAGTTGACAAATTTGGAATGAGCTTGTCTAAATAGTTGACCATGCCAAGAAAATGTAAGACTTTTGACATTGTCTGGAGCTGCCATCTCAAGAATTGCAGTTTGCTTGGAAGGATCTGGTTGTAAGCCTGAACTGCTAAACAAATGATCTACACAAGTAACGTCTCATAGCCTGAATTTACATTTCTAAGGTTTCAGCTAAAGATTCATTTCACAAGCTCTCTTCAGAACTTTCTTGAGGTTTCTATCATGTTTGACTTCACCATTGCTTCCTACAAGAATATAATCCACTGTAATAGCACATAGATAGCCAGAAAAAATTTGTTCCATTGCATGAGGAAAGACTTCCTTGGCAGAATTTAATCCAAATGACCTCTGAAATCTACCTTCCAAATGGTGTACTGAATGTGGTTAGCAATAAAGATTTTCAATCAAGCAAAATTTGTCAAAATGAACTTCAGATCTAAGGCATGAGGGCAGCAGCCTCCTCGACTGTGCTCATAGGATTTAGGTCGTTTTAGTACTTTGTTCATATCTTAGTTCAGTACCTATCTTACTACCATGGAGGATATCCATTCAACTGACTGCTGCACACATGCTTTCCCTCTGGCTGCTCACTCAAAATGGCACTCTTGCTTGCACATGCTTGGTACTTGTATACATGTGCCTGCTGACTGAAATGCTTAAAGGTATATTTCCCACACTGGTCTACGGGGGGGGGGGGGTTGTTAGGTTTGGTCTGTACCTTTCGGAACAGGCATGTTGGTTGCTGTCCTGAAACTTGTTCTAAATTTGGAATAAATTGTTTTCTGATGCTGCTCTTCCTGGTTTATTGCTGGTAAGATAACAGGCCTAAGAGGGTTTTTCCTACTTCATTGTAAAGAAACTACACTTCCTGCCTCACTTCTCCAGTGCTGCTGCACTAAAAGATCTTGTTGCATCTCCACCTGATGGGATTGTTAGCAAAGTATCCTGTTCTGAGTGGACTCCGAAGTAATACATTTGGCTCTGCATGATATTTCCCGAAGGTTGTTTTTTTCTCTTTTGCCATAGTGTCTTTCCATTTCATTCTTTCCTTTGAATGGCTTCCTTTTTATGCTTTTGAAATCTCCATCCTTGCCAAATCTAGCCATGATGCACCAGAGTAAAAAAAAAGAAAGAAGCCAGCTTTTTTCAGTCTCATAGCTACCCAGCTTTTTTCATTCTCATAGCTACCCAGCTCTGTATTTCCACGGTCTTCCTCCCTTCCTTCTGGGCTTTGCACAGTGTGGCCACATTTATCTTCTGCCTCTTCACACCAGGGCTACAGTGACTCATTTTGTTCTACAGTGAGCTTGTTCTTGACTGCTAATCTTGCATTGTTAGTCTTTCTTATATTGTTAGTCTTGTCTTTCTTATAGCCCACTTACAAAAAGTAATACATTGACTGCCCCCCCCCCAAAAAAAAAATGCGCACTGGCATTATCACCTCTGGCCAGCAGTGCATTAAGCTTGACAATGACATGCTTGCACCACTTTTTTGGTATGTTAATTTGAACCCCTGTATCTTTCTCTCCCAAGATTTTCTGGCAGATTTAATTTCCCACCCCAACTAAAAAAATCACTTCTGCAGGCTTTTCCTTTGTGTTTAGGGATGATACTGTAGCATTCCACTGGCTTTGATCATACATTTGCTTCATTTTGATATTGTGCCTCCGTCTTCCTCTTGGTCATTCCCAGACAACATATTTCCATGTTTCACCCTCTCATCACTAACCACAATTTTTGTGATGCCATGCCAGAAATGTCCACTTCCCCTTCTCAATTGCATTACTATTTTTTTTGCCCTCTACCTAGACTGCATTGTGAAGTAATATTACCCAGCAACACTCTTGGCCAGCTTATTTCTGTATGTTGCAACTTGCTATTAGTCTACCATATTTTCCCCTCTGCTACTTCTGTGATGCTGCCCACTCCTCTCATCTTGATTTCAAGTTTGATCAAGAGGTGCTTTCCAGTCCAATATTAAGCATAGCTGGTGAACTAATGAAGTCCTCTTCATTAAAGCTAGTCTTTGTTAGGCTTCCTCCATACTAGTCTCAAGCCTGTATACCTTTTCCAGGGTGCCACTTGGTCTTTGTACGTAATCAACTTGACCTGCTTGTTACTAGTGCGCAAAATACTAGTTTCCAACATTGTCTCTTTCTGGCATCTCCCTACTTCAGCTTTTCTCAATGTCACCACTTTATATCTGCCTGTCCTTAGTGGTCAGTTTGGGTCTTATCTTATTGATTTGTAAAGCCCAGAGACTGTCATAAAAATGTATTCTGACTACCTCTGGAGCATGCATACTGCTCCCCACCCCAATGATGGAATCTCCAATTGCCAGACTTATCCCCACACCAAGACTAGCCTACTTATTTAATGTCTGTCCTTTCACCACCCAGCACTCCACTGTCTGCATTCTCACCTTATCCTGTATCGACATGCTTTTTAATCTTTTTTTTTTCCCCTACTAGAGGCCTCCATTGTATTTTTTTTGCTTTATTTTGCTGCCATGTGGTGTGGCCTTAGCACTTCTCGTTGTCCTTGTGATAACTTGCTGCACTTTTTCTTGTGGTGTTTGCTCTTCATGGCCACCTCTGATGCTGCTCCCCCTCCCTTTAGCATACTCTAGGCTTTCTTTATAGCCTAGCAAGTGCTTAACCATTTCTAGCTCCCACATACTGGAAAGCTGCACTTTCCTTTGCTAACCCCACATTCTCCTACCACAGTGTCCAGAATAGAACAGCTGCTGCATTAACTGAGCACTCCAAAGCAGCTATATGCTCCCTTTTTTTTATTCCATTCTCTAATATTGCACACATTTAGGTTTAGCTTTGTTTCTGCTTTAAATGGTTCTTGTTTTAAGCAATTGCTGCAAGTAACGCATTTAAGGGTAGAAAAATTGAAAAGTAAGTGCATGGGAACAAGTTTAAGTATATGGGAACAACCTTCCTAGTTCAGTTCTTTATCCAGAGACATGGAAGTGTGAAATGTTGGGCATATCTGAAGTCTTCATTCATCCTCATGATAGGGTCTCTGATCTGACCTTCAGATCTGTCTCTACCACATTTCTGACTTGGATTAGACTCTCAAGCTTCTCCTTAGACTAAACCCTAAAAGCTTTAAAGCTTAAAACGTTTAAGATTTAAAACTTGTGGTGTTTGTGTGAGCTTTTAATCATGGCTGATGAGCCTTCACAGGGTTTTTTGCACTGCACTTCTTGTGGACTTAAAAATCCCCAGCAAGTATGCCCACAAGGAGTGCGTGTTGCTTGGGTACTGACTATTTAAAAGCAGATTGTATAGTTTGTGCTGCTTTTTAATCCACATGCATTAGCTGACTGAAGAAACTAATACTTGGGGGCCGCCTTCCCTCCTTGGCTCCAGAGACTCGGACCCCTTCTTTGGCTTTTTCTTCCTCTCCAGCTACCACCAAAGACAAGAGGACTCTCCAAGGGACTCTCTTGAAGCTAAAGCTGAAGAAATTGTTTCCAGCTTTCTCTGACCCAAAGAAATTTCCTCCCCTTTTGGATCCAACATATCATTTGGATCCAGGGGCTGTTTACCATCTTTCCTCAACCTTCGGCTCGTATGTCAGATCCAGTACCTCTGGATCCAAGGGCTTTGAGGTCCTCTGCTATCTTCCAGGTCAAAGCATTCCTGACTTCCCTCGTGTGCTTCATTCAGGTCCTCCAGTATCTGAAGCAGATAGACGGTGACTTCTCAAGGCCCAGATCCATTTGGGGGTAGTCGTGACTGTTCCCCTGTAGGATTCATGAGCTATCTTGGCCATACCATCAGAACCCCCTTCTCTGATCCGACCTTAGTTTCTAGAGTGGGTTCTGGACTGCCTGTTGTATCATGCACACACTGCTCATTGAGGACGAGTGGATCATGCATATTGTTGAGGATGAGTGACACTCTTCAGATGCTAGAAGTTCAATTTTTTTTTGGAAGCCTGTCTCATTGCATAAAGCTACTTAAAGAACTGCACCTAAAAACATGTTTTTCAGCAAATCTTGAATGTTTCTGGCAAACTTCTCCCAATTAAATGTATGCATTGCAAAAATGCTGCAACAAAACACGAGAAGACAAGCCCTCTTTTACAGAAATTGCAGTACAGAAAAAAAATGTGAAATTTAAGTGTTTGAACGCATTTGCTTGATTTCATGGTGGTACTAAGTTTTATTAAAAGGAGACATTTGCATCTGAAACCTAAGCTTGAAAAGCCCTACCATTGCTCAGACTCCAGGTTACACTATCTGAGGTGTGATGCTAGCAATCTGAGAAGGCATCATTGTCTGAGGCATTGTTTTCTTAATGGCTCTCTAGTTGGGTAAGTGACTTGACTGCCACTCTTGGTAGTCTTTGTGATGTAACAGATGAGACAAATAGAGGAAGAAAAGGCGAACATAATTAAATGATGTATGTGAAGTATTTAGTGTTGGATTGCAGGGTAGAACATTTTCTTTTTTAAAAGAAAGTTTACTTTTGGATGGAGTTCTCCTTTAATAGGTCATGTTAATATAGGATGTGTATCGAGTCGGGCAGCACCCAGTCTTCTAAAGACACCTTAAATTCTTCAAGGCTTGGGCATGCACAGCTACTTCGTGTGACCTTATGGTTGTTGCAAATACTGTTGTGGACATACTTGAAAGTGGAATAATCTGCCCCAACCATTAAAACTCTGCTGTGAGTTGCAGTTTTCACTCCAAGATACGACACTGTATCTGTTTGAAGGCCCCTTGGTGTTTGGTTTTGAAATGGTTACTTGCTGTAAAGTATAAAGAACAGAGCTTTCAGGTATAGGAGTTCATAGGTAGATATTAGGCTATCTGCCCTAGGGCATTTATAAGCCTAGCCAGAGTGTATTTGGCTTCCGCCTCCCTATTAGATTAGCCTACTGTGCCTCTAAAGTAGGTCACTGAAGGTACCCTTTTAAGATTAGTTTACTGTGCCTCTGTCTAGCAAGGACACAGGAGAGATCCCAGGGGTGAATTTGCGATTTCCCATCCACTCGTCCAAATTTCGCTTGGACCCTCAGCGAGGGGCTAACATGAATTGGGATTCTATTCCAGAGAGGGGAGCCTCTGGGAAAGTATGTAGGAGGAGGCATTCTGATCCCAGTAGCCCTCTCAATCTGCAAGCCAGCAATGTTGCTGTGGGATGGAGGTTGTGGTCACTTGCATTTCTAGGTTAACTGTAGAAGTCCTGAGTGCCTTTCCTTGGATGTAGCTGGTCTCTTGTAGCTTCACCTTTAGATTATGACCAAGGAGGCATGAACAAGACGGGGGAACAATCCCCTTAACCCCATTCTCTGTACAGAGTAGAAACTTAGCAATTATAGAAGTCCCACTAGAACAGCAAGGGCTTTTCACTTTTGTTTTTGCTCAAAGATAAGGGACCCAACGTCTGTTGGGCTTGAGCAGCCCTAAAGCACCTTTATCTCAAGTAGTTCCACATAACTTTTACATCCTTGTCAGAGCCTTGTTTATTGGATGTGATCTTTTAATTTGTGGGGATTGTGGGCTCCTAGTGTTAGCTTGTAGGAGCTAGTCATTTTCTGCACACCTTGATGCCTATTAAGTATGTGGCAGTGGGGGGGGGGGGGACCTTACAGTAGAAGATATTCCCCATACATAAACTGAGTTTCTCCTGTATATAGTACTGTTTATATAGAGATGACAGTATTTTAGAAGCAGCGACTGCTTTAAATTTTATTGGCTGTGCTGTAATCTACTAAGATGGTAGGCATCTTTACACCTTAAGTTAATAACCTGAGTGGTTCATGTGCATGGAGTACTGGTGCTTTTTGCCTGTGAACTAAATTTTGATTTCATTCTGTGGATACAAAGGTAAAACTAACACTTGTATGTTGCAGGGGTTTACTGTAGCACATTTGACAACAGTCCAACTCCTCTTACAGCAGTGTGGTGTGTTCGATGGGAGGGGCATGAAGCAAAAGGGTAATACTTGCCTATGACTTGGCTTTCAGCAGTGTTCCAAGGTCTTGTTTCCATCCAGTTTGCAAATGTAGCGGTTTGGCGATCATTGGGCAAGTGTGAGCCTATTCTGACCCTCCCCTGTACTGGGAAATCATGGTAGTAAACTCTACAATGGTTATCTTGTTGAGTAGTTGTCTAGGGTAAAAAATTGCAGAACCACTGATGTTTGGGCATAGATCACTGTTGAAGTAGCCTAAGCTAAAGGTTCTACCCTTTCAAAGATGGAAGGCATAGAAGGCACCCTTTTAACAGTCTTGCCAGGGCAGAGCTCTATACAAGGACAGTAGCTCCAGAGCTTTTTTTTTTTATGCTGCCATAGAGCACTTTTGGAATCTGTAAACTGTTGGTTGGCTAGCAATCCTTAAGGGCAGGTTAGTCTCCTTTTGGGGAAAACATTCCACTAAGTTTTTTTTAGGAAAGTTGTATATTTCGGTCAGAAAAAAATGCTGTTTTGCTAGGAAACTTGTTTTACAAGCTGTTACTGTAGTTCTAAGGAGTGTGTGGAGGCTTTTGTGAACGAAATCTTTTTTTGCAACAGGATTTTTACTTTGTGTAGTAGACATGGTACTGTGCTTGTGGACTATTTTTGATCCACGTGTTTTTTTACTGTATTGAATTGTCAAGGCTGTTGCTACTCGCTTTCAAGGTCTCTCTCTCTTATCGATGGAGCAGTGCTGACCCTCCACTGTTTTACCTTTTCCTTTCCAGAAGTATGTCAATCTTAGTGTGCATCTGGCACTGATGAGAGACTCTGTTGTGGCTGCTTGCTTCTCAGATGCCCCCCCCCCCGGTCATCTTTGTGTAGCAGATGCAACCACCAGAGACTGGGGGTGTGGGGTGCCCATGCCATGTCATGTGTAGTTGTAGGGATGACCTTGGGCAAGGGGAAGCCACTCTTTTCTGGTATCAGGAAGGGTCTAGTTGAAGGTTAGCCGGGATGAGGTACTGGCTGCTGGGAACTAGTATGCCTGCGGAAAGTTGGCCCTTTTCCCTGGAATTGCTTAGGAAAGGGAAACATGAGAACTTACCATTTTCCTGTTGCTATTTCTGTTGACATGATTTGCCAAGGAACTTAATGTTTCTTTCTTATCTTCTGGTTTCCTTTGATAAGAGGAATTGTTTTCTCTTTCTTGACATGGATGCACAGTCAGAACAGGCATTGCAGTAGAGGGTGTTGTACTGAAAGTATGCGGTCCGATTCTTCCTTCCAGAAGTTATCTTTTCAGAAAGTTTATCTAGGATGGCAGAGGTTTTTCTGTGGAAGGTAACACAGAAAATGTATTTTGTTACAGTTGGAAATATCAAATGCCATATTTTTTGTAGGTATGTTCTTGTTCAGGATTGATTTATCCCTTCAGACAATCTTCTGAATCCCCCTCATCACTTGTGATTTTTTTGAAGCTGTCTGTTCAGAAAACCACACTACATGACCAACACAGGGAGGGCATGTCTTGCAACTCCTTTTTTTTTTTTTCTGAAGCAAAAATAAATAGCCTTCTGTGGTAGGATTTTTCAATTGTATAGATTTTATATTCTGATGTGCTTATATTGATCATTTTTGTCACAGTTTTAAATGTTTGGTATCCCATATTCCTGTTAGAGGTGGGAAGATTAATTTGCTATTAAGTATTCAGATGTAGATATCTTAACTTTTTAGCTGGATGCTTCTATTTTTTTGAGGACCTTAGTACCCATTTCCAGTGTATGGAGGCTGAGATGTACATTTCCCCCTTCCTTCTGACCATTCTTAAGTCAGTTTTTGAAAGGGATGGTGTATCTCTCCACTTACGAAATGCGTGTAGTCTCCTTTTGATGTCACTTAGCTACTCAAAGCAGTTAAAGCAGAGGATTGAGAACACTTCATAAACACTACACTTTTGTGAATACATCTGGGGACTCGTGTTCTTTCATGGCTCTGGTTCCAGCCAGGTGACAAAAGTATCTCCCCCCACGTGACAATATTATTCCATGGTGAGATCCTAGTCGGGGGTGGGGGGGGTCTATACCTGACCAAAGGAAGTAGTCTCAAGTCAGGCAGATAGGGCTGAAGCATGGGATTCCCATTCTGCTAGATGCACCTTTTTGATGAATTAAAAAAAACTCTTGTGCCTGTCCTGCATAGCCCATATACTCTTGTCTAACTTGCCTAGGGGAGGGCCACATTAAAAGTTGGATGTATAGAGGTGGCAGACAAGTTCTGCAAAAATTGAAACCCCAGAGTCCATCCCTTTACCCCCTGATTTTGTTTGACAGTTTACTATATTCACAGGTATCAGAGCAATATTAGCACAATGAGATGCTGATGAATAGCAAACACTGTATGTAGACAGAAAAGTAATGCTAAGTAGAGATGTGATGGTCTGTTTAACCATTAATTGCGTGAGCTCTGAATTCTATGTATATGCAGCCTTTTAATTGCTGTATAGGCAGTGAGCAATTCCAAGCTAGCCAGGCATGCCTCACCTCTAAAATACTTTTCAGTTTAACATTTTCTACTGACATGTGAATACAGATTTACCACAGGCCTGTACACCACAATGAGGTCACAAGAACTTATGGTTCTATTTTTTTCTTTTGGGGGGGACATTTAATATAACGAGTGGCTACATCTTTGCTGGGCACTAAGTATGGAAGAAGAATGGCATGCCACTGCTGAGCCTAGGATATACACTAGGAGTGTGATAGTAGACATGCAGAATCTTTCTGCAGGAACCAGGTACTGAAGCTGAGGTTTGGCTGTTGTCTAAGGTTACTCCTTCCTATTGGAGGTGAATTTCTTTGCCTTTTATCCTAAAGGAAATTCTGTGAGAAGCCCATGTAAAGGGAAGTGGAAGAGAAGTCTTTTCTTGGTAAAAAGAACTGCAATCTGACTGAATTGGCTTTATCCTAACTATACAGAAAAGCCAGAAGAATATTATAAGATGTTCATTGGATCACTCTTGCAGTAAAAGTGGAAAATGGGATGTTTTATGCCAGGGATGCAGTACCCTTGGGCAGTACTACAAAGCTTAGATGTCTCTTCCTCTCACAGATCCAAACCTAGACAAGCTATGTGCTGGTACATAAGGGAAGTAGAGTACCAAAATCTTAATTTCTTGTTTAGGAAACGAGATCTAGTCAGTAGCTTGGTCTGTTAGCCATTGAAAAAGATCTGATGTGATGTCAGTCTCACCTTTATTCTCACTGATGGGTTGGATCCAATCCATTGGATCAGTTTCGGTCTTTTACCAAAGCTCGAGGTCTTCAGCGAAACTCGTGGGCATTCTTCCTTACCCATAATGACACTCCCTAACGTCCCCCGATCTTGTTTGCCACTCAGGAATCACATCTTTTGCAAAGTAAGCTCTGGTCTTAAGTGCTTTATTTAAATCTCCTCTTAAATGTAACCCTTTCTATTCGTTAAATATAGTTGCTCTGACTTTTTGTGTATCCTTACCAATTTTTTCATTTATGGAGAGTATTGATCCCCTTTATGTCCGTGTAAGTTGGAGGATGTCTAACGTTTTTCAGTTAGAGTATGTTTATTACTGTCTTCTCCCCTTCCTCTGTTATCTGAGTTAGGACTATTTCTCTTCTATATGAAAAAAGAAGTTTTTCACTGTTGCAGTCATTACTCTTGGGTTATCCTGCTGGCAGGCTACCCGCAGTCGGCCAGAGTTCCAAAGTCTAGGTCCGGCATCGGTTGCTGTCACCTCTTCCCTGACGTCAGTGCACCAGGGGTATAAAAGATGCAGCTGGCTCCATTTTCTTCCGTCTTTCTTGCTGCGCGGTGCCCGAAGCAAAAGCAGTTGGAAAATGCCGGTTGGCCGACTACTGAGATTTTCAAAGCTGAATTTCAGAACTGAAGTCTTCATTAAAGCTAAGTACCCCGTTGGGGAAACTTTTTTTCTTGCTCCAGACCGATGTCAGAAAAAGTTACAATTGTATTTCTTGTAGGAAGCAAATACCTCATAAGGATTTTCACTTTTACTGTATTCCTTGCCTAGGCCCTGATCACAACGTTGCTAGCTGTGGGTTTTGCACTAGATTCAACCAATGCACTATCAATCATCAGTTCGATTTTGCATTTCATTACTTTGGCCAAAGATTTAATTATATAATGCTGGCGGAACAGCCGACAACCGGAGTTTACAAAAACCGCAAGGACAAGGATAGGCATCTGAGGTCCAAAACAGACAAAGCCTCTTCTAGGCCAGTCGCCGGTTCTCTGTGAAGCGCTTTCGCAGCCCCTGGTGCGCGCTACCTCAGAGCCACAGGCCGCTTCCAACTCCCATGTGGAGCCGACTGGGCCTCTGGAAACTCACGGTATTGGACACTCTGAAATCAATCCCTCATGGGTCCGGAGCCGCTGAGCAGGTATCTGCTTCTGAGGGTGTCGTCGGACCTACACAACTGTATATTAAGCCATCCTCGGCTTCAAAGACTAAAGCAGCTCTAAAGACAAAGAAACAAGTACAGCATACTCCTATTCAGACTTCCATGCCTAAAAAAACAGATGCTCAAAATGGCCGAAGACCTAATTTGCTTTGATCAGGGGCTCCCATCCCCCTCTTGATAAGAGGCCTAGGCAAGAGACAGAGTATGATTCTTCTGATCAGGTATCTATTTCCTCTGATTCCTCTTCGGAACAGGATTTGTCCATGCTTCCCTATGAGGATTCTGATGCTGAAGAATCCATTCCTTCAGCCTCTCCTCCTGAGGACTATTCCTTTGGGGAAACACTGCATACTATGAGTGAGCATTTCCACTGGGAGAGCCAAAATTATTCTGAGTCTAAGAAAAGGCTCAGACTTCCTCCTTCTTCCTCAGCATAGACCCCTTGCTATTCCTCCTGTTTTAGCATAGACCCCTTGCCATTACTCCTGTTTTAGACATTGTAGATGTATTTTCAGAGTCCAGACTATCCCCTGACTCTTTACCCCCTGCACCTGCTAAGCCAGACAGATAGGACAGGGTCCTGGATTCTCATAAATTCCTATATAACCCCGCTGCTGACCCAGAAACTATATCTCTGGTCCCAAGGGTGTTAAGGCTTCTACTGCAAAAAATCCTGTCCCCTCTGATAGGGATTCTAGGGCTCTAGACAGATGGGGGGGGGGGTATACACTTCTGCCACCCTGGCTGTAAGGGCTTTAAATTGTCAATTTCATATGCTTAAAGATCAGCAATATTTACTGTCACTACTTAAACAGAAAATGTTGACAAATACTGAATGTTCAGAGAACAAGGAATTGCAGGATTTATTGCATGCAACTGAACAAGTGGGAAAGCATACTTTGCAATGTGGTTATGATTCACTGGAGGCCTCTTGCAAGGGCCGCTGTTACAGGTTCTGTTATTAGAAGGCATGCTTGGTTAAAGAAACAATCTGCCTGATCATGTTAAAGCAAAATTATTAGATGCACCATTACAGCATGATACTTTGTTTGGTACTAAAGCAGAAGAGGTGTTGAAAAAAAATGTAGGATAAAGCAAATTCCATGCAGACAGTCAAGGATTTCTTAGAGGTACAGCCACCCAGGTTTAGCAGGAACTGGCCTTCTAAAAATTGGTCCTTTCCAGTCTCAGACCACAAAGAGGTAGGTACAGGCGTCCTAGAGTCAGATCTCAGCCCCAAGGCTCATACAGGCCTAAACAATGGGGTTCTCCAACCTCCAAAAGCAGAGAAGACAAATCACAGCCTTATAGGAAACGGTCCCAATAACTTTCCTCTACCAGTTCCAAGCAGTTTCCTTTTGACAGCCCCCTTAGGGGGAAGACTAGCACTTTTTTCATCAAATTGGCAAATGGTTACCCAAGACAAATGGGTTCTGAACATGTGTCCCAAGGCTGCAGGTTCCATTTTCATACCCTACCAAGGGCAAAGGGCATGCCAGACCTGCCACACAATGGGCAGAGGCACAAAAACAAATTACAGCCCTCATGGACATGAGGGCCATGCAAGTACCACAACAAGAGCAGGGGCAAGACTTTTACTCAAGACTTTTTCTAGTGCCCAGGAAGGACAAACGAAAATAAATCAAAACTAGTGCTCTCTCAAGAGATAATATTCCTGGGCACAAGCTTAAATACAACTGCCCAGATGGCTTATCTCACGCCAGACGAGCAAAAACAACTGACTGCTTACTTCAAGAAATTGGCAACAAAAACCCACTTATCTGCAAGGAAAATCCTGCAGGCCTTGGATTTCATGGCATCCTGCATTCTACTAATTCCATATGCCAGACTGCATATGAGGAAGGTATATGAAAAGTGTTTGGACTCAGCATTGCCACAGCCTGGGGACAGTAATTGCATTCATTCCCTGCCTACAACAGGAGTTTTGATGGTGGGTAGAAGTCTGTCACCACAACAAGGGTCTGCCATTCAGTTTACCCACAGCCAGACAGACACAGACAACGGATGCATCAGATTATGCCTGGGGGGCCCATATGGCAGGAAAATGTATTCAGGGCACATGGCCTGCAAACCAGATGCATCTTCACATCAATCCAAAAGAGATGCTAGCTGTTCAAAATGCCCTGGCAGCTTTCAAGGACCTGCTTCATCCAGGACAATTACTAATAGACGGGCAACACTACGGTCATGTGGTACATAAACAAGCAGGGAGGTACTCATTCCTATCCCCTCTGCAGACGAGCAATGACCTTATAGGACACAGCATTGGCCTTTCAAGTTCACCTGCAAGCACAATTCCTGCCAGGAGAAACAAATACTCTGGCAGACTAACTAAGCAGAAACCTCATGGATCCCCACGAATGGAAGCTTGATCCACAAGTCTTCAGGATGATAAGGAAATGGGGATGCCCAGACATCTATTTGCCTCCCCTCACAACTGTCAATTGCAGAGATTTTGCACAAGGATTTACCACAAGCAAGCATGGAAAGTGGATGCCCCATCATTCAGCTGGAAAAATCTAACAGTATATGCTTTTCCCCCACTACCTCTCCTTCGCAGAGTACTCCTAAAGGTCAGACAGGAGAAGCCAAAAATTATTCTGATTGCACCAGACTGGCCACGCCAGCACTGGTACCCAATCCTGAAGAGCTTGTCTCAAGGTCCAGCATGGATATTGCCTCCAACTTCTTACTTGCTGACCCAACAAAACAATCGGATCCTGCAGTGCCAACTCAGGACCTTAAATCTGGCAGCATGGTGGATAATGTAGCCATTCTGAGCACTCCTCTTTCAAAAGCTGTTATGGATGTTATCTTGGAAGCCCAGAGGCCCAGTACCAGAAAGTCTTATGCAGAAAAATAGAAGAGATTCTGTGCTTGGAACCAGGAACAAGGCATTGACAGTCTGTACCAAACATTCCTCAGATTTTACAATACCTGACTGAGATGCTGAACAAAGGCCTTTCTTTCTCATCAATTAAGATTCATGCCTCTGCCATTTCTGCACATTACAATACAGAGCCACCTATCTTTTCTCACCCTTTAATCAGGCAGTACCTCAGAGGGGCCAAAAATATTAGGCCTCCAAGGAGAGCACCAGTTCCGGCCTGGGACCTCAATTTTGTTTTGGAAAAACTCACACTGCCTCCTTTTGAGCCAGCATCAACAGCGGATATTAAATTCTTATCCTGGAAAACAGCTCTGCTCCTAGCCATTACCTCTAGGGCAAAGCGAGTCTTGGAGTTACAAGCACTCATGGCTGTGAAACCTTTCATCATTTTTCATCCAGACAGGGTTTCTCGGAGGACAAACCCTACATTTATGCCTAAGGTGGTGTCCAGTGTGGCCCTCAATCAAACCATTCACTTGCCTACCTTTTATCCAAATCCACAGAACAAGGTGAGAAAATTCTGCATTCTTTGGATATACACAGGCAGTTACGCTTCTACTTGGACAGAACTAAAGCTTTCAGAAAGACTGAGCAACTTCTAGTGTCATATGCTGCAGGATCACAAGGAAAGGCCATCTCAAAACAGACTATTTCTAAATGGATAGGCCATTGCATCCATTTCTGCTATTCTCAACATGGCAAATCAGTGCCTAAGGGCATTAGGCCTCATTCCACCAGAGCAGCAGCCACTTCAGCAGCCTTCCTCAGGGGAGTACCAACTAAATAAATCTTAGAGGCTGCAACTTGGAGTTCAGTGCACACCTTTACAAAGCACTACCACTTGCCTCTCTATTCTAAGTCCAGAGCAGGCTTTGCCACTGCAGTTCTGCAGGGCCTCATAGCCTCTCCTAATCCTATTTAGCCCAGCCACCCTTCCTCAGCTTTGGGATTCAACCCAAGAGTAATGACTGCAACAGTGAAACACTGTGAACATAGTACAGTTGTGTACCTACCATAAATGTAGATGTTTGAGTGTATTCACTGTTGCAGTCCAGGTTACCCACCCACCATCCCCCTTCTCTTTGCTGGGACTTATCTGCACTTCTCTATCCTATACAACCTTTTTGGTGTATTTGCTTGTAGATGAAGGAAATGTTGTTTTTGTGCATGCATTTCTTATTGATATATTTTTCAGCCTACCTATTGGGGGCACCTGACATCTGGGGCAAGAAAAACTGAAGAAAATGGCGTTGGCTGCATCTTTTATACCCCGGCGCACTGACAGAAGAGGCGACAGCAACCTATGCCGGACGTAGACTTTGGAACTCTGGCCGACTGCGGATAACCTGCCAGCAGGATAACCCAAGAGTAATGACTGTAACAGTGAATACACTCTAACATCTACATTTATGGTAGGTACACAATTGTACTCTTTTTCTGTCTGTTTACTTTAGAGGACATTTTCTGGCGTGTCTCTGTCCGACTGTGTGTGCTAATTGTGTTTTTTTTTCTGCTTAGTTGATAAATGTCTCAAAAGCAAGAAGGGAAACCTCTTGGTTTCAGGAAGTGTGAACAGGGTGGGAAGAAGATGCCACTAAGTGATTCACACTGTGTGTATTGCTTGGGGCCTCTTTGTCTCCAAGAGTCTTTCTCCATATGCCATGGTTTTAACCAAAGGACTGATGGAGCACAAAAACAAACTTATTTTAAAGGGACTGCTGAGAACTTTTTCTCTGAGGCTAATTCTACTCAGTCCACTTCCAAATATGACTGCCCCTGCACTTGCCCAGTAATCAAGGAGCCTCAATCCTCACCACTGGCAACAGCTAGGGGATGTAGACACTGGGAGGATGACAAGTAAACAGTAAAGTGCAATTTCCCTTAAGAGCACACAGAGATCACAGTCAGTCTGAGGCTGGCTTCTCCCTCTTTCTCCAGATCCCCAGTAAGACTCCCCACTGACACAGCTGTAGCATTAAGTCCTTAGCCAGGGTTCCAAGTCGAGTCCTCCCAACACTCTTGTCAACCAGTGCTTCATGTCCCTGCCCAAACAGCTGAGACACACTTTGAGATTTTATTTGTATACAAGTGCACGCACAGTACTGGGGAAGGCTGCCACAGGTTTACTAGCTATGCCCCATTTTGCCCAAACTATAAGGTAGTTCCACCTGCCAACTCTTTATCACATACTTAAGGCCCTTAAAGGGTGTCCAATCCTACTGTGTAATGTTACTTATAATACAAATGGTAGTCTGACCAAGGGCAAGGCTGTTTAGGAGTGGCCTGTACAATGTCACCAAATAGATACGCAAGTACTTGAAGAGCTTAAATATGTTTCAGATTTCAGCCGCAAAGATAGGTTTAAATACATTTAATAAATAAAAGAACAAGACAATCCTCAGTAAAGTCAGTTCAGAGTTCAAAATCGTAGGAAATATTTAAAACAACATTGCAGGACAGTCTCAAATACAGAAAACATCTAAACTAATATTTACTATATTTGTATCTGTATCTAAGAGTTACTTAGCCCTAGAAAACATACAGAGCAAGACAAGTGCAGATGTGATGAGTGCATGTTCTTGCTAAGTCCAAGACCAAATACAAAATGCCCAGTCAGAGTTCTTAAATTAATATCAAATATGACTGCTGGGTTAGCTTGAATGACATCACATTTTGTCACCTGACTTCAGTTTCCAAGCTAAACCCTCTCTTGTCAGGAAAATAACTGAATTTAACATCTCTGTGTGAAAAATACATCTCCCTCAGATGTTTGCTCAGAACTGTGCAGCTGCTAGGAAGTCGTAAAGCAATAAAACACTTCTGCATCTCAAACCTAGTAATTGCTTCTCTTTCAGGACAGTACAAAAAAACTTCTAGCTATAGACATTGTGTCTGTTACACTGAAACTGAGAACTTTATAGCCCAATTGTAAAAACAATTTAATTTAAACTTAATGAAGTTTTGTAAGTTAACTCTGTGTTCTATTTTCTAATGTTAAAAATATACACAGTCACACAATTAAAGTAGTTTCTATACATTTCTGTTCTAAGCCAGCATGGCATGCTGTGGTTAAATTTTTGAAGCTCAGTACTGTACAAACCCTGTACAACACATACTTTTGAATAAATCATATCAATATTCACAAATAACAGAATTATTTACAAAATTCCAGATAGCTAAGCTGGCAGTGTGACAGCCCCCCAAAAACGCAAGCTAGTTTTTCAAGTGACCCTTGATTGTGGGAATACCTTGCCCCATTCCCTGTCTTGAGACCCCTTCTGCATGGGTATTGCTAACCCCACTGCGGTGCTGCACTGTTGTATCATATGCTTGCAACCCTAAGCTCCACCTTTAGTAACTTGGCATTTTGCTGGCTGGCTCGATGTAGCCATGCTAGGGGATTGTGGTCTGTAACTACATTGAATTTCCTTCCATACAGTTAAGGCTGAAGTTTCTGCAGTGCCCACATTGTGGCTAGGCATTCCTTTTCTACAGCTACATAACATTCCTCCCTGGGTTGGAGCCTACGCCTGAGATATAACATTGGGTGGTGGTCTTCCTCTGAGGAAACCTGGCTAAGTACAGTCCCACCCCATGGTTTTGATGCATCCACCTGCGCAACAAATTCTTTGCTGTAATCTGGACTGGCTAATACATGGGGTCCTCACAAAGCTCCTTTAAGCTTCTGGAATGCCTGCTTACATGCTGGGGTCCACACTACCTTATCTGGCCTGTTTGTCCTTGTCAGGTCTGTGAGGGGAGCAGCTATGGTACTGTAATTGGGGACAAACTTTCTGTAGTACCCTGCTGTCCCTAAAAATGCCCTCACCTGCTTTTTGGTAACCGTGGCAAGGCATGCCTGAAAGGCTTCCACTTTGGCAGGTTCTGGCCTGATCTTAACACTCCCCACTTTGTCCCAGGTAGATGATCTTTGCTGTACCCACCTGACATTTGCTGGGCTTAATGGTCAATCATGCCCTCTGCAGTCTGCCCAGGACCTCCCTGACATGCTGAAGGTGCTCTTGTCAGGAATGGATGTAGATAGAAAGGAAATTGTCTACCAGTCTCTGGAACGTTACTGGGGCATTTTTCATCCAAAAGGGCGTCTTCGTGAGCTCTTACAAGCCAAAAAGAGTGACAAAGGCTGACCTCTTTCTAGCAGTGCGAGTCAAGGGCACCTGCCAGTAACCCTTGATAAGATCAATGGTAGTAAGATGCTTGGCTCCACCCAGCTGCTCTAGGGCTTCATCTGCCCTAGGCATGGGGTAAGCATCTGACTGTGTGACTAATTTCCTGTAGTCCACAGAACCTGGTGCTGCCATCCTTTTTTGGTACCTGCACCACTGGAGAGGCCCAGGAACTGCTGGACTTCTGGATTACCCCTAGTTCCAACATTTCATGCATCTCCTCCCTTAGTTTGATTCCCTCATGCACCCTATAAGGGGCCTGCTTATTAGGCCTTTGGGGTCATGTGTCCACATGGTGGTGCATCAGGTGGGTGCACCTTGGTTTCCCAGTGAACATGGCCCCAAATTCCTGTAACACTGCCTGAATTTCTCGAACCTGGGTAGGGGATAGCTGCTGGGACATTGCTACCCCTTCCATTGAGGTGTCAGTCCAGGCCTTACTGAAATCAGTCACCAGATCCACCCTCAAACTCTTCCTGCCATCCACCGAAAGTACTCCGCACAAGGACCTCCCTATCATGGTAAGGTTTCATCATGTTAACATGGTACAGTTTGTGCCCTTGTTTCCTGCCTAGCAGTTCTACCATGTAGTTAATATCACTGACCTTCCTTACCACCGTGTAGGGTCCCTCCAAACTGCCTGCAGCTTGTTGTGTCTTGACAGAAATGAGAACCATTACTTGCTGCCCTACAGCATACTCTAGCTTGAGCGTTCCTGTAATACCAGACCTTTTTCTGCTGTTGGGCTTTTGCCAGGTTCTCCTGGGCTATGCCCATGAGTTCCCTAAACCTTGTAAGGTTTAAGAACATATGTCGCAACAGACTCCTTGTGAGATTCACACTCATCTCAAATCAAATCTAGAGGTCCCTTCACCCTATGCCCATACAGCAACTCAAGAGGGAAAAACCTGTGGATTCCTGGGGCACCTCTGTAAACAGACGGGGCAAATATTTGTCCCAGTCCCTCTTAAACTAGTCTGCAAATGCCCATAACATTGTCTTGAGTGTAGAGTTTAACCTGTCAAGACCATTAGTGTGGGAATGGTAGGGGGTCGTTTTTAGGTGCTTCACCCCACAGTGCTTCCCCAGACAAGCCGGCAGGTCTGACATGAAATTGGCACCTCTGTCGGTCAGTATTTCGTTTGGGAAACTTACCCTGCTGAAAATCTCTAACAAAGCATTTGCCACTTTTCTGCCAAAATGGGAGGAGAGGGCCACCGCTTCAGGGTGTTTGCTAGCATAATCTACTACCACTAGGATATACTTTTTCTCTGTGGAACTTGGGCCACTCAGATGCCCCACAATATCCATAGCTACCCTCTGAAATGGCTTGTCAATCACAGGCAAAAGGCATCAAAGGAGCTTTCACCTTGTCTTCTGCCTTGCCTACCTTTTGGCACTTCTCACATATCAAGCAGTACCCTGTTACATCTCTGGAAATCCTAGGTCAATAAAAGTTCTGCATAATGTTTCTTTGTACATTTTATGCCCATATGACCTGCAAAGGGAATATCATGGGCTATGGCTGGAAGTGCCAGATGGTAGGCTCTGGGCACTACCAACTGCTGTATTCTCTCACTCTCTAGCCTTCCCTCAGGGATCCACTCTCTATACAGTAACACTTTGCCCCAGTATACAGATACCCCCTTCCCTTGAGAATCAGGTGCCTCACTAGCTACTTCCTTAGACCTTGTAATGTAGGGTCTGAGAGCTGAGCCTGTCTCAACTCTTAGTAACCTTTCTCAGCTCCCCTTCCACAGGAAGTCTGGTATCCTCTGACAGTGTTGCCTCCCTGTCAGCCTGGGTACTGCCACTCACCTTTGCCCTTGCAGTCACTCTGTCCAAGGGATCATCAGTACCCACAGACAGCTGTGGCTCACCTTTCAGTTTCACTGTTACAGGGTGGCTCCCTCTGTGAAGTAACCACCTCACCAGTCATGGCTGCAAGTTTGCAGTCTGTTTGGGTCTCCACCAGGCTACCAGACCCACATGCTTGTCTGCATGCCTGACTGTGTGCACACAAGGTACTGCATTATCAAAATCCTTTCCTATCAGGACATCTGCAGGGATATCCTCAAACACACCTACTTTCTGTGCCCCCCCCCAGTTAAGGTGAACCATACCCAAAGATATTTTGAATGAGGTCCCTCCTTAAGCTTTGACTGGAATAGTAGACTGCTCAGGCAAGTACTGTAGCCATTGCAGGCTTTCACAGTGGTTAGGTCAGAGGCCCTTTCTCAGCAGTGGCCTCTTTCCCATCTACTTAGGATGTAGCCTCTTGTGGTAGTTTGCTACCCTTGTTGCCTCGAGACAACTTACTGCTGGCATTCTGTCATTCCCATTTACTGGCTCTCCCCCATTTTGTTCCCCACCGTGCATCTGTGGACATCTGTATGCTACATGGCCCCACTGATTGCATTTAAAACATTTAAACCTTGGTCCTGGACGTGTACCTGGACTAGTGGCTTCCCCTGCTACTGACGGACAGTGTTGAGGCAGTCTTGGCTGCCCACCATGGGTTACCTTAGACCATAAGTAGCACTGGGTGTCTTTCCTTTGCAGTGATTCCCTGTTTGCTAGGTAGAGGTCTTCCTTCTTCCCCAACTCCTCTGCAGCAGATGTCTGCTAACCAGGTTCTCGTATCCTCAGACAAAGTGCTAAGGGCTTGTTCCCTCACCAAAAGGTCTGCCAGCCCTTCAAAAGTGGTGACCTGACATCCATTCACCCACCTATGAAAATAAGTGCTTAGTTCACCAATATATTCAAACACACTTTCATCTACCTTGCATCTATGCTCATGAAACTTTTTCCTATAAGCTTCAGGTGATAACTTAGCATTCTAAAAGGCAATTTTTTACTGTATTATAATTTAAGTAGTCAGTATCAGACAATTTAGAAATAGCAGTTGCAGCTTTACCATGGGGTAAGGGGGTCAAGAACCATACCCAGAGCCCTTGGTCAACATTATACTGTTTACATACCCTTTAAAACACATTAATGAAACTACCAAAATTATCCCACTCTGTAAATTGTGGAAGAAATGTTCTGACCTTTGCTTCTGGGGTTTGATTACTACCTTCCCCATTACCTCCATGACCCTGGTGAAGAGCCAGCATTTCTTTTTCATGTTGCCTCTGCCACTTGCTCTCCTCAGCTTCCGGCATCGCAGTTTCTCATTTTCTTCAGCCTCCAGATGGCTCAGTCTCTCTGCTGCCTCTTGTTTCCAAACACATGGCCTCCAGCTCAAGTCTCTTTAACTCCAGACAGATTTTAAGTCCTCTGTGGAAAGGCTAAACTGTCTATTCTCTGAGTTGTACATTCCCAAGGCCAGTCTGATTGTCCTCCTGATTGCTATTCTGTGATGCAGCTGTGACTAAAGCTGTAATCATTTCATGCTGTAGTCTGATTGGCATGCATCAGTTCTTTAGCCTGGCACATCTCGGCCAACTGGCTCCTTGTCAGCTTGCCGTACTCCTCTGCTGACATGCTTGCCTGCTGTCCCTAACTAACAAAAAAATAAAAGAATTGTGATATCAAACTGAATGTTCACTGTGTGGCTGAGAGTACAAACACTTTCTGTGACCACTGTGCACAGGGTACAGGAATTCAATATCCACACCACTGCAAGCCAATTAATGTGATGTGGCTATTCCACCACTGTCAAACAATGAATGTGTGGTGTGGATATCCCACCACTGTCAGCCAAGTAATGTGACGCCCCTACATTGGCCCAGTAATCAAGGAGCCTCAATCCTCACCACTGGCAACAGCTAGGGAATGTACACACTAGGAGGATTACAAGTACATGCACAGTAAAGTGCAATTTCCCTTAAGAGCACACAGAGTTTAGTCAGTTTAGGGCTGTTTTTTCTCTTTCTCCATATCCCCAATAAGACTCCCCAATGGCACAGCTATAGAGTTGAGTCCTTAGCCAGGGTTCCAAGCAAAGTCCTTCCAACACTCACTCTGTCCAACCAGTGCTTCGTGTCCCTGCCCAAGTAGCTGACGCACACTTTTTAAGATTTGATTTATATACAAGCGCACGCACACACGGGGAAGGCTGGCACAGGTTTGCTAGCTATGCCCCCTTTTGCTTAGACTATAAGGTAGTTCCAGCTGCCAGCAGCCAACTCATCAGCTACTTAAGGCCCTTGACAAAGGGTGTCCAGTCCTACTGTGTAATGTTACTAATAATCCAAAT
This sequence comes from Protopterus annectens, assembly GCF_019279795.1. NCBI lineage: Eukaryota > Metazoa > Chordata > Ceratodontiformes > Protopteridae > Protopterus > Protopterus annectens. Next base: position 1,393,691,159 of record NC_056732.1, read on the forward strand.
GGTATTCTGACCAAGAGCAATACTTTTTAGGAGTGGCCTTTACAGTGTCACCAAATAGATATGTAAGTACAAGCTTAAATGTCTCCCAAATATCAGCTACAAAGATAGGTTTAAATATATTTAATAAGTACAAGACAATACTCAGTAAATCAACACAGTAACTTCAGAGTTCAAAATCACAAGAAATATTTAAAACAACATTGCAGGACAGTCTCAAATACAGAAAACATCTAAACTAATCTTTACTATATTCCTATCTATATCTTAAGAGTTACTAAGCCCAAGAAAACTTAGAGCAAGGCAAGTGCAGATGAGATGAGTAGATGACAACCTTTTTGTCAGATCTGGGGTGGTGTTCGTAGCAGGGACAAGACTGTCTTTAAGGTCATGAGGAGGGTTTTGACCACATCTCAGTCTGACAGTCTATCTCAGATCTTCATCCCAGTTTTGTGCAGGTGTCTTTGCCTTCTCTCATACCATCTTCCCTGGACCGCAGAGACCCCAGGACTCAGGATGTCCAACAGGTGACACCCTCTTATTCTGAAACTTCCTCGGACTACCCCACTGAGGAGGTCCCTCGGAAGTGGACTTGCAAGAGGAAGCATCTCAACTCCCCAGAGGAGTCTTATCACATCCAATACTGATCTCTGAGGCAGAACGGTCCCCACGGTCACCTCCTGAAAATGTCTCTCCTGGTGACATCCTGGAAATTGTAAAGCAGAGAGGTGACTGGCAGTCCAGACCCCCTTCAGCTGAGGAGTCATTGTATCTGAAGGCTTTTAGGTCTCGCCCCTCAACATCTTGGGTGACCCCTACATCTGATGAGCTTATTGAGTTATTCTCTCTGAAGGCTTGTGAGACCCCTGATTTCAGAGTCAACTCCAAGGAGGCCAAATAAGTACATTACTGCCCCAAGGGACAAGCTATTCTTAAATGAAGGTTAGCAGTTGATGTTGTGGCAGTGGCCACTAAAATGGAACTCTCTGGGACCATTTCCTCTATCCATCATCCAAATAAGGATTTCAGGAGCATGGATAGATTTTGTCGCTGACCTTTGTCTTATGGTTGCTGAAACTACTTCACCCACTTTACCAGATTACAGAGAGATCTGTTGAAGGAACCTTCAGACTACCTGTAAGGAGCTGTAGCTGATGCAGTGGCAGATAGTAACCACTCAGCTTGCCACCCTCAATTCAGTCATATACTCTTCTCCACTCAGCTTGCCACCCTCAATACAGTCATAAACTCTTCTGTGAGACTCTTATCTTATGCAACAGCTGGAATGAGTAGGGCTGCGGGTTCAGGTATCTCTCAGGAGGCAGGCTTGGGTGCACCTTTGTGATTTTGCGGAGCCCTTCAAGTGTTCCTTCATTAATGCCTGTTTTGATGGCTCTTCTCTTTTTGGGCCTAGAGTAAAAGAAACACTTAGCAGGTGTGAACAGGAGGGCAAGACCTTGTCTGCCGTTGGAGTATGTTTTTTCCAAACCTACCAGACTCTTTCCCAAAGGTCAGAGAGGTAGTGGGAGGATGTGGTTCAGAAAATCACAAAGGTATTTCCAGGACACACATAGTGAAAATTCCCCTAGAGGCAGAGGGGGGAACAATAATAGAAGAATTCATCCTTGTGGCAGGGGAGGCCACCAGAATCAGGGCTCCAGATAATCTTTGCCCTTTGGGCTCACAACAGTTCCCCAGAGTGTTCGTCAAATGCATGGCAGTAGTGGCGGCTCACCTGAGGCAGTGATGATTCCGGCTGTTTCCCTATCTGGACAACTGGCTCATAAGCACCCTGACCAGGCATATTCTGCTGCAAGCCAGGGGCTATACTCTACAACTCTGTTCCTTCCTAGGTATTACCATAAATTACGAAAAATCTGATCTAGAGCCATGTCAGAGCTGGGTCTTCATAGGAGCAGAGAGAAACACAACTACAAAGATAGCAAAATTTCCACAAGACAGAGTAGATGATCTTCCATTGTTATTGTTAATCAGGAATAAAAGAGCTTTTACCAAACTAGTTCTCCAAGTACTGGGAAACAATGGCTGCTTCAATTGTTCTCATTCCCTTAGCTTGTCTCCACATGAGAATATTTCAATGGTTACTTTCAACACAATGGTCAGTTTTAGAACATCTTATGTCACACACAATCAGGATAACCCAATTCCTGCAAAAAGGAACTCCAATGGTGGATATACTCTCCTCTGGTATCTCAAGGCCGTCACTTTATCCCCAAGCCACGGTGACCACGGACACTTTCCAGATAGGTGGGGGACATTATTTCAGGAAGACAGTTCAAGGCATCTGGCAAATACATGAGGCTCATTTGCACATAAACGTCATGGAGATGAGGGCAGTGCTTTTTGTGTTGCAAGCATTTCAGGACTCCCTCCCTCTAGGAACGATAGCAGTCCAATCAGACGTGTCTTTGATCTGGTGCATAAACAGTGGGGACCAGATCTTACCCCCTTTGTCGAAGCCCCAAGGATCTGGCAATGGGCAACAACTTCCAACCGATTTCTGATGACATTGCACATTCTGGGGAAATCCAGTGTAATTGCAAACAAATTGAGCAGGGCCATTTAATGGCCACACAAGTGACCTCTCAGACATCTTCCAAAAATGGGGCCAGCCTTCCTGCATCACCCACCAATGCCAAATGCAACTATTTTGACCTGTTCCTTCCTGTGGGGAGTCACCAATGAATGCACTTGTTTATGATTGGCCCCCAGCATGACTTTATGCTTTTCTGCTACTTCCTGTAATTCCCATATTTTTGAAGAAAGCAAGTCTGTTGGAGATGACAATCCTAATTGTTTCCAACTGACCTTGACAAATTTGGTTCCCCTTCCTTCAGGGATGAACCATGGATTCTGAACCTTGCTCTGGACCTTCTGACTCACCCGTCAGGGAATTTTCGTCCCAATCTGGACAATCTCAAACCGTTTGGCTGCTCCAATTCCCGATTGCCAGGTTTCCTCTCCTATGGTCTCCAGTAAAACGTACTATGTTATCCCATAAATCATCTACACATCAAATGTACAGAGGTAAATGGATATTTGTTTCATGGACCAGCAGTAATCGGATCCCTTTACTGTGCCCATACTATTCTAGAATTTTTGGTGACATTTTTCAATGAGGATGCTGCTGCAGCCACTATTAGCATTGGTTTGCCAGCAATTTCAAATGTTCATATAGGAGAAAATGGTTTTGGAATCATGTCAAATAGACATAAGGTATTCTTGAAAGGAACTACAAATAAGACCCCCATACAAAAAACTTTCACCACCTTGAGATGTGAATTTTGTTTTGTCGAACATTATCTGTCCTCCCTTTGAACCGCTACCAGTGAATTGAAGAATCTCTCCTGGAAAACAATCCTCTTAGTAGCTATTACTTTAGCAAAGAGAGTTTCAGAACTACAAGCTTCATCTGCCAAGCCACCATACCTAGTATTTCATAAGGACAGAGTTTCTTTATGTACCAACTCCTCATTCTTACTCAATATTGTGTCAAACTAAACCTCAATCTGTCGAGCTACCAGTTTTCTTCCCAAACTTCCAAAATGTAGGGGAATATTCACTGCATCTTCTGGACATCATTAGACAATTATGTTTCTACTTGCACAGAACTTTGGGAGTCAGAAAATCAGATCAGTTATATATTTCTTATTCTGATATTAGAAAAGGCCTACTGGTGCCCAAAGTTACCTTGTGTAAATGACTTTCACAATGTATATCCTTCATCTACAGTTCTAAGAACAAAACTCTTGCTACCCCTGTTAAAGCTCATTCCACTAGGTCAGTAATTACTTCTGCAGCCTTTTAAGCTAGATTACCATTAGGTAATATCTGTGCTGCAGCAGCATGGGAAACCTCATATCTTTATTACTCATTACAAAGTGGATTTGGCCTGTAAGAGTAGAATATCTTTTAGTTCTATGGTTCTGAGGAGTATTCTCCCATGAGCCACCCCAGAATCAGGCGAGAATAAAGGTGAGATTGACAACATCATGTAAAGAAGTTCTGTACTTACCGTAACATTCCATGTGGGTTGTCCCTCTCGACCTTTGTTCTCACAACCCACCCTCCAATACCCCCTGCCTATACTCCTGGTAGACTGAGTAGCACTAGTTGGGTGTTATGACTGTATAGTCTCAGAGATAATTTGTCTATTAATCTATGGAATCAGTTACATCTGTTTGACTTGTCAAGGGCAAACAAAACTTGAAGTTAGGGAGTTGCATTATGGGTAAGGGGGAATGCCCATGAGCTTTGTTGAAGGCCTCGAGCTTTTGTATAAGGTCAAGATGGATTGGATCCAACCCATCAGTATGAATCAAGGTAGAGATGGACAACACACGAGACATTATGGTAAGTACATAACTTCTTTTTTTGCCACTGGGACTAAAAATATAGTACCTTGTTGGAGACCCTGTCATCTTTTGTAGGCAAGTACGAGGCTAGTAGCTACTCTTGCTGACCATTTTAAGCCTAGCCTGTTTCCCTTTTTGTGTGCTAAATAACCTGTCTCATCTGATTATAAACCTTTTTGTGTGCTAAACCTATCTCATTTGATTATAAATTGGTTTTGCCCATCTAGTGGTTGATAATTTATATATTACCCATAGTGAGAATAACCAATTGTACCATGGAGAATTTGAGGGGACACATGCATGGAATAAAGCATATAGGAGTTGCCTGTGTCCATTAGTAGTACAGGGGTAGTCCTGAGGTAAATTTTCAGCTTCACATCCATCGATTTAAGTTCACTTGAATATGGACAGGGATAAACTTTATTTTACGTGGATGGGGAGCCTGCGCCATAGGAGCAGTAGTCTGTGAGATACACCTCCCTTACAAACCGCTCTGTTGATGTTGCAAAAGAACTTTAAATCCCTAGAGAGTATGTCTAATTTTGTAAATTATTTTTGAGTATTTCAGAGCTGCTGTTCATATTCTTACAATGAGTTTTTGTTAATTTCATTAGAGAGGGGGAAATGCCTCTGTGGTAAGACTTCCCCAGTGTATTCTACATGGGGTTAGACCATAATGTTGGACTGCTTTATTTGTTAGGTTTTTGTCCCAAAATCCTAAGAAGTCATGCCTCTTCTCTGAATACTGAACAAAAGTTTGTAGGCTGTTGTCTGATCTACCTTCCCTTCAGAAATTCCCACCTTGGATGTTCCTTCACAGCCAAAAAAAAAAAAAAAAAAAAAAAAAGCTAAGAAGCAGGAGGAGGAAATTGTTAATTTGGCTTTATTCTCTAGGTCAAACGCAGATCAGCTGGATGTGTCTACTTCGTAAAGTGTATGAGAAGTCTGCTGGACGATCCAAACCTCCAGGCCTATTCCCTGTGATGTGACCCGGTTGGATGCTGACAGAGTAGCCGTTAGGCATGTTCCATCCAGTTAGTCAGATGAAGGACTTGAAAGGAGAACCTAGGCTCGGAATTTCAGGATTGGATGTTTCTCAAATCTTGGTGAGGATGTCTCTTGGTGTTTGATGGAGGTATGACCAGGGTAGGCTTCTTCTCCAGCCAGTCCTGTTTCCAGATGTCCTCCGCAAAATCTTCAGCAAGAGTGGCAGGAATAGACTTGGGGGTTGTTGAAAGCCATGATGGTGCTTAAACACCCTCTGTTTTTTGTTTACACTCCAACTAAGGGAGTTTGTCTGATCTTTGGTGTGGGATTGTTCCCAGATTAGTCTGACCTTTGGGATTACTGCCAGATTCATTCCTCTTTGAGATATGAACCTGAAGATACCACGCCTTCTGATTCTAATGAGGAGGGGCTGGCCTTTGGCAAAACTATCCTTAAAATGATGCAGTACTTCAGTTGGGAGTACAAGCAACTGCCTGATTCTTGAGAGAGATGAACAGTCATGTCCATATGGTATCCAGTTCTTGAAGCTTACATACTTTCCTTTCAGCATCTAATTGTGAATTTGCAAACACCTGTGCCCACCCCACCCCCCCAAAAACAAATGATAAGTTCCAGGTGCTCACAAATACTTGTACAGGGAATGCCACATCTTACCCTACAGTTGTCTTCACAGATTCAGATGAAGCCTATGCTTTTCTCATCCTCCATTGTTTTCTGAAATGACAGGAATAATAGAGCCATGGATAGGTGTGGGAAAAAAAAGCTGTTTATCAGCTACTCTAGCCTTTTGTGCAATTAAACATGCATATGAAGATACCTGTTATCTTTTTTCACAACTTGAACAAACTTCCCTGACAGTGACTGTAAAACGCATGCCATCATCTCTGGTTTTGTGCTAAGGTGGTACTATTGGGAAGACTCCGATCTCTTCCTGAAAAGGAAAAAGCAAAGCTTTTAGATGCTCCTTCAGATATGCCTTCCCTGGTAAGGTCAGACCACAGAATGGTCTCCTTTGAAGTAAAAATTAAAACCTGGACCGCCAGCTAAACCTAGAGTATTCAGGAACTATTCTAAGGCTATTTCTGCTATTAAGTAAGAACTTGGCAAAATGTCAAGCCCCATAAACCCTGAGAACACTGCTCCCTATGCAGAGCTGTTCACAGAAACCGTATGCAAGCATGTTAATAGCTGCATAGAGGCAGCTGTACCCACAAGGAAGAAGTACAGAACTAACTCAAAAACAGGCCACCCTGGTGGAATCACAAAATCAATAGGCTGTATAACAGGAGGAAGAAAATCCTGGCAAAAATGAGGATTTGCAGCACCCAGCAGGATAAAAGCCCTTTTATTAAACTAAACAACTCAGGACAAATAGGCTACCAAAGCCAAATTTGTGTTAAGTTTGGTCTCCCAAGCCAAGTGCAACCTCAAAGCATTCTTTAGCTGTGTCTGCAACCTCAAAGGCAATATTCAATTGGGTGCAGAGCCCATTGTAAATGGAGGCCAGCTATATTGAGCCAGAAGACACAGCAAACTTCCTGGCTGATAATTCAGCTCCAGCTTTACCCATCTCTCCCCCTCAACCTTCCCTCCGGAAATACCATCAAATATAACTCCCACTACTATCACTAGGGAACAGGTCCATAATGTTCTCTGTAAGACCAAGAACACTGCATCAGTGAGCCCAGACAGTATCCCAAGATGCCTTCTAAATAACATGAAACATGACCTTATCAGGTAGCCTGGAATTGTTCTTTAACTGTAGCCTTCAAATAGGTTTCATGCCTCATGAATGGAGAAAGGCAACAGTCATCTCTCTGCACAAAGTTGGGCCATGTACAGACCCTGGAAAATACAGACCCACAAGTCTATTATGTGTAAAGGCATGGAAAGAATTATCATGGCGATGATCAGTAGAGATATATTACTTTAAGCCATACTATCCAGCTCATTGCTTCATAATTTAATCAGTACTAACTAGGCTATTGATCCACAAGGACTTTTGGAAGTCTAACCCTCCATTCCCATGAAATTCAGGTGTGAATAACCCAGACCCAAGCTGAACATTTACATGTTACCCCCTAACCATAATGGACAAGGGTGTTAAATGGTGAATTTGCTATTTCCCATCCCTTCGTCTAGATTGTTTGCTTAGAGGAAAGTACTTTGTTTTATGTAGAGAGGAAGATAATTCCAAATAAGTTGTATTCTGTGTGAGACACAGCTATCCACACCCACCATGTTCTGTTTATTTTGTAGAACAGATTAGGATCTCTTCAGTGGATGTTTATACTACCATTGGACCTGTATGTGTAGTAGGTCTGAGAGGATAAGGTCTGTTGAGGCTGTGTACTTGATCTGAGAGGATAGGGTCTGTTGAGGCTGTGTACTTGAAACAGAGATAGTATCAAAGCCTTACTACTCTTCTCATTATATCTGCAACTGATTGACTATGAGTCATTTTTATGATGTCAACCCTTGATTTTCTAAGGAAGCAAGCACTGTGGTCATTCAAGTTGTGTTTAAGTATTTGAACAGGTGCATACCGACCGTGCTGAGTACAGTAGAATGATCACATCCCCAGACCTGGACTCCATACCTTATTTATAAGCTGCTCAGTGAAAAAGGACTTTCTTACAGTTGTGGATACATGGAGATTGAAAGACAGTTTGTTCTCCATGTGGGTTTCCAGACACCTGACTACTGAATGAATTGAGTTTAAGTATGACAGTTACAGGGGATGCCATGCTTGCCAAAGGAGTACATATTTGGCATTTAATTTTATTCCAAGGTTATGGCACCACCTGTTTGGGAAAAGTCCTGTTTGAGGGTCTTAGTGTCATTTGGAGAATTTATGACATCAGATTTACGGTTCTCTGCAGATGCGGGCAATTATAAATCCTTAACATTAGATTTAACTTCTGAGAGGCAAGTGCCAAAGTGGAGTGGCCCAAGTACTGAACCATGTACCCCCCCACCCCACAGAATAATAATTCAGCAGTGAAAACGCATTTTCTGCAGCAGTCAAACAAATTTACCATTCTCAAAGATGGTCAAATTTTGTAGTTTAACACTGCTGCATTCAGGACAAAATATCAGAGTCAAGGGGGATAGAAAACAGGACTGCTGCACACCAGCTACTGTTACCAGAACAAATGCAGACATAAGAAGAAACCAAAGTATATACAGGAGTCCGTCAGCTCCTAATCATGGAATGATGACACCGCTTCAAAGATGAATGAACTTTCAAGCCATATAAAAGACGGGCAGTTCTAACTCTTCTGACTTCAGGCTGCAAAGGACATTAGTCCAGTTACACTGCATACAACTTGGAAGAGATTCCAAACAGGTACAGCTACTAAAATGCCCAAAAAGTTTTAAGAGAAAGCAGAAAGCGAGCAACTTATATTGGACTGAATGAAAATTGTTAAAATATATGCACAGTACATGATAACAAACATTACTTTTTCTTTGTTTAATGTAAGCATGCCTGTGATGTTACAGATTAAAATGTGATGATTTAACAAAAATGTTAAAAATACCTGAGAAGTTTACAGACTTTATTATGCATGATGACAATGCACAAAAGAGTAAAATGATCCAAATGTTGCTGTGAGATAAGGAGGCATCACATACAATATAAACAAATACTATTTGTATGTGATGCATGCATACAATGTAAATGATGCTGTAAAGTAACCTAAACCAATGTTTAATCGGCCACCAATACAGAAAACGTGAACTTCAGCCTTCTGTGAAAAAGTTGAAGTTGACAAATAGGTAGCAAAAAGCAAACTCAACTATAATATTAAAATTCAGTCATGAAAGCCAGATTTTTATCACGCAGCTTCACAGCTGAATTTATAACATTAATGGCAAGTACAAACTTGATAACACTGAGAAAATTAATGGTTAGACTTGTATTCAGTACTCCATCCTGTGAAATGTTATTTTTTAACACGTTTATTTAAACCATAGGCAACCTACATTTATTTACAAGAAAACAAACCATGTTAACATATTCACATTTATATGATTATGATAATCCAAAAACTACATAAATCTCTGAATTCTTTGCCTTCCCTTAAGCCTCCCTCTTCCTCCAGAACATTATTCTGCATGTACTGTTGCTGAAATTTAAATTTTTTTTTTTTACACAATTTGCTCTTACACCTGTAGAATACAGTCTTGCAGCAATGCACTCAAAAACTACAAAGCATTCCCAAGACTGGCCATAACAAGTAAAAATATATATGCTACAAGACTACTAGTGACACGGGGTAAAATTGCTGAATAGCATGTTTAATTATGAATTTACACCTAAAAAAATCATTATGCCTATTCATGAAATACAACCAGAAAGCACAAGTATTTATCCTTCTGTAAGAAATAACTAGGATTCTGCCAAGTGCTGACTTTAAACTTTGCTCAGAACTTAATTTCAACATTAACAGAGGCAGTGTCCTGGAATACACAAAAAAACTTTTTCAAGAGGAAATACAAACATTGCTCTTTTGACGTGCTTAAACTCATAAGGACCGATGAGACGCCATTCTAAAGAATAAAAGACCTGGTTTGTACGTTTACCTTTTAAACCAAGTAAATGCTCCTTGCTTAGGCAAAGTTATATCCATTTTTCCAGTATCTTGAGGACCATTCTCTTGCATTACTGGGTCTGCTACAGTATACTACAGAGCCCAAAACAACACAAAGATGATGTACCAGCAAGTCCCTTATTTATAGTGTCTTGTACAAAAAAAAAAAAAAAAAAAAAAATGATTCTTGATGCCTCTTAACTCTTGCCATTGCAAACTGGGCACTTGCTGAAACAAGTGCATGTTCATGTAAAAAAATATGAGGGAGGAAAGATGCTCCATACTTGACATATTCACAGACAACTCCGGTACTAACAAATTGACAAAGCAGATGCACCAGCAAGTCCCTTCTTTATAGTGTCTTATGCCAAAAGATGCTTCTTAAGTCTTGTCAGTGCAAACAGGGCAGCTGCTGAAATTCACGCAAATATGAAATCTATAATGCACATGCCAAAAAAGGATATGCCATACCTTTGATGCCCACAGACAGCTCAAGTACTATCTTGATAGAACAAAATCTTTCAGATCTTGCCAGTTAATTTTTTGTGAGTGAGAAAAGAAAGGGACAGCCTGTGTCAATGCAGAATATTTCCAATTTATTTTCTCCAGCTGTTACCTTTTGCTATTCTTTACCAAAACAAAACTATTCCAGGCAGTGTCACGGCACACTCCACTAAGAACCTGGATTCATCTATGACTTTATGGAAAGGGTTGGATTCTAGAAATAGCAACTTGGTCCTCTGTACATAGACTTACAAGTTTGATTTCTTCTCGAGGTCTGGATCAGGCTTTGCTAGGACCATTCTCCAGGGGCTCTTAGACCTTTCCCCCTCTCAAATATTGTAAGGTAGGGTAATCTAAGGGAAGGGGTTGGGAGGGTGGCCTAATGGTTAAGGTGTTTGCCTTACAAACACAAGGTGCAGGGTTTGAATCTCACAAGGGATAATTGGCTAGGCTTAAAATGGCTCGCAAGGGCAGTTAGCCTAGTACTAACCTATGAACCTATGAACCTATGAATCTAATCATATATTCAAGGCTACTGCAGCAATGATCAATATGATGAAGATAGTACAGTTGTGTTAGTAAACTTGCCATAACAGAAAATACTCTATTGATCACTGCTGCAGAAGCCGCTTCCTCCCTCCACCCCCTTGTTTTTCTTGTGTTGGGTGTAAATACATAGTTTTTTTTTTTTCCTGTTATCTTTCAGGCTCCCTCTGGCTTTTGGCATGTAAGCTGTGAAGGGCTTGACACTCAAACCTGCCTTTTTAGTCAACTCAGCTTGAGCTGTCTGATGGTCTGGACGCATGAAAAATGCCTTGAATCTTTGGAAGCTGGCTGGCCGTTCTATCCTTGACAAGATATATAACCCATATATCTAAGGCTGTTGCAGCAGTGATCATTTGAACATTTACTGTTTACACCCAACTGTACTTTTTGTTTGTGGATGAAGATTCGAGACACTAGGTTTATATTAGATTCCTGGTAGCATTTGCTGATAGCTCACAACCTTATTTCCAGAACTGCAAAAAATTGAAAAAAAAAATGGGGTGAAGCAATCTCAAATTAAGAACATTTTTAAATACAAATACTTTTAACTTAGGAAGCTGATATTAAATGAGGATGAGAATTAGCATTTTTCTCTGAAATATCAATATTAACTGGCTCTTTTTCATCTACTTTTCTCAAAAGATTTCCAGTTTGGTAGGAGAGAGCAAACATTTTTATTCAAAAAAAAGTTTAGGGGCATTTTTCAGTTATGAATTTTGTTTCTGGAATTTATTGTGCAACTTCAAATGTCTGCATGGATTGGAATCCATAGAGCTGATTCCTTGGGTATAAAGATTGCCTTTTTTCCTTCAGCCTGGGTGCTTCTGTCTCAGCTTTATTTGAAACCCTTCCATTTTTTGTCTGCTTTCTTGTGCAAACTATAACAGATGTACTGGATGCTAGTAGTGACTGAAAGCCTTCCATTATTAAAGTCTTCTGTGATTATTTTAACAGAATAAGCCAACTATTCTGTCATCTTGGAGCTAAGTCCAGGTGTTCATTTTGCTCCGATCTCTTGCCTATAACCTACCTACAAAATTGAATGGAACAATCTGGCATGCCACCCAAACACTTGCATTTTTCTTTCTGAGGGCAGCTAACTTTGAGTAGTCAGTTTGGTGCATTAATAAGCTGGAGGCTTGCACTGTGTAACAGTTCTTTTGGAAGATTGAGCATTTCACATTATTACTGGCATGCAACCCCTTAAACATGAATAACTTACTGATATACTTTATGATCTGTCCAGGTCACTTCCACATCCTTTATTCTCATGGATCCTCTTATGTTAACACAAAGTAGTCAGTGCTGGAGGTTTGAACAACCAGGAACTTTGCTGGCAGGCCAGTTGAAAAGAATTGCATCCTTTTAAGTGAAGAAGCTTATTTTCTGATGTGGGAGCATATGTTTGAATTGTAGACCATTTTATCAATTTTTTCTCCCGTAAACTGAATGAGAGCTTATTTGATTCCATGTCTCTAAAATTGTTATTTAAGTGACAGTTGTATTTCAGCATTCTGCATTTTGTTGTGCTTTATTGGCGTTGCAGTTATAGTTCTGTAGTTTGATTGTGCTGTATGAGTAATTTACTAGGATATGTTTTTGATGCTGGTGACATTTGCCCTTTCTCCATTGTTGTTCAGCTTTGGAATTAGTATATTTAAATAAGAGATATGTAAGGCATGGGGGGGGGGGGGTTACTCTTCTGCAGAAAACCTTATTTTTAGCAGGATAATTCAAGTTTTTGATCAGAATGCAATTTTCCATTTAATAGTGCATTTTATGTCATTTTGTTTTAGTTGTATGGTGTTGGACTTACAGAGATGAATTTTGAGTGTGTGCATTCTGTCATTATCCTTTCAGATTCATCCATTCCAAGAGGATTTTGATTGCTGGTGATTCAATACATGCCTCTGTTTATTGAATATTCCCCCCCACACACACACTGCATTTTATTTCAGCTATTTTCCTAATGGTCTGGTTTGCTTGCAGGAATTTTAAGGGAAGGAAGAAAGAAATAAGATTTTGCCTTCTCCTGTTTTGTTGGACAAAGCTTAGATGTTTTATCTTTGATTGAAATGGCTGTGATTTGGCATTACTTTTCATTATATTTCATGGAAGACTTCAACACCAGGGATGAATATTTCATCCAGCCCTTCATATTGTTCACATAATAGATATCTGAGAGTTCAGTGATTTGTATCTTAAACAGTTCTGGCTTTTGCTATATACGTAAATGAATTTGAAGGAAGTCAGATGACCTTCTGCAGGAAGACTATGTATGTAAACAGAACATGCTACTTTAATATATGACCATTAAAAAATAAATTCTAAACTTTAGCCCATCGTCAGGATGTTTCTCCATCTCTACCAGATCCACTAGGAGCTTGCTCCCCTTAGAAATGGATAGGATGATGAGCTTTCTCAAGGCCCAAATTGAGTTGGTCTTGTTGCCAAGGGGGTCCTCTCCATCTGCGGGACTCCTTTATCCTCATTCAACCCATCCGGGTTTGGACCCTCAGGATCAGAGCATTCCCTGTGAGAGGTTTCATTGTCCTCTGAACTGGCTGCACCTCGGTCCTGCGAGGTCAGTGTTGGTTTTGGGGGGACCATTCCCTCTCTCTGGGGGCCTCCATGCTGGACAGCTCAGGCTGTTGGAGATAGTGCTGCATTGGGGCCTCCCATCCCATCCCATGTAGCAACTGTTGCGTGGGGAGGGGGGCTTCCTCCAGTTTGTTGGCCTTTTGGGAGGTAGAGAGGACCTTCTATGGCTGGGCAGCTACCTCTCCTTCAGCTTTAGGACCTCCCTGGCCCCTCTCCATGTTGGGTGGTGAGACCTCATCTTTCCAGGGCTAGCCCTCCCGTGAACACCTTCAGATGGGCATTACGCCCCCTTGGGGTCTGTACCGCCTCTGAATCCTCCCCAGAGCCCATCGTGGAGGAACTTCCTCAGAAGAGGACTTGCAAGAAGAGGCTTTTGGACTCTTCTAGAGAGTCCCACACTGAGAAGACAGATTTTGAGGAAAGAAATGGGTCCTCCAGACTTCCGAGAAAGTGTCCTTTGTGAACATCCTTGAGATCCTAAAGTGAAGAGGCGGTTGGTTTACCCCCATACCATCATCAGAGGAATCTGTGCTTTTGGAGGCCTTTGGGAAGAACCCATCTTCCACCAGTATGTCTTCCCCTGCTGACAGGCTAATATAACTCCTCACCAACTGGGCGTGGAAGGAGCCTGACACAGTAGAACCAGTTCCCAAGAAGGCCAACAAGTTTCTAAGTCTCCCCAAGGATAAGGCCTTTTGAAGCAAGGGCATCCCCATTAATGCTATCATGGTCGCTGCAGTTACAAAGAAGGAGCTCGCTGAGCAGAGCTCCACGGTCTGTCCTCCAAACAAGGAGTCTCGGGCGATTGACCGTTTTGGGAAGCGCATGCTTGTCTCAACTACATTCAGGCTGAGAGCAAACAAACTACACGGCACACTTTACCCGGCTAGAAAGGGATTTGGTATCAGAGCTCTCTACTTCCCTTTCTGAGATGCGGCCTCTGGAGAGTCTCAAATTGGTCTCTGAAGCTGTCCACTCCAACTTCTCTGGCTAACGCTCAAGGCCAATCTCCAGTGCGGTGGAGGCCACCTGTTGAGAGGTGGTCATGGGCATTGCCATCAGGCAGCACAGCTGACTTTGCCCTTGTGGGTTTGTGGAACCCATTAACGCATCCTTCATTAATGCCCCTTTTGATGGGTCAAATTTGGTCCTTCCATCAAAGAGACTTTAACCCGCAGGGAGCAGGAAAGACTCTGTCCATGGTGGGGATCAAGTTCTCTACACTTCAATCATCCTTTTCCAAAAAAAACAGAGGGGTTGTAAGAAACTTTGGATGTTGTTTCACTGTTGCAGGCATCACATTTGGGTTATCCCTGCCAGGGTAGCCCTCAGCTAGCCCGAATACCAGAGACTTATTATTTCTGCATCTGTTTCTGTTGCTTGAGGACTGACGTCAGGTTGTCACTAGTATAAAGTAAAGCAGCCGATGCCATTACATAGTCTTTATTGCCATGGAGCCCGAAGTAGAATCAGTTGAAGTCTTTTAAAGCTAAGTACCCCATTGGGGGGATCCTTTTTTCTTGCACTAATCGATGTCAGAAAAAGTTAACAATTGTCTTACCTGTGAAAAGCAAATACCACACAGAGACTTCCACTCTTACTGCGTCAACTTGTTAGGCCCAGACCACGCCAGAACTATCCATTGTCAGGCCCTTATTGTAGCCAGACGTTTTCGTTTACAGTCTTTGAATTCCGATATGGCTTCGGTAAGCCATCCGACAGCAGATTTTCTGAAAAAAAGTAAAGATAAAGACAGAGACAGACTGCACAGATCCAAACTTTCCGACGACGCTTCCATTAAGCTAGTAGTCAGTCCTCCGGTACTCAGTGAGGCGCTTTTGCAGCCCCTGATACGCGGTTCACTTGATTTGCAGGCCATTACCGAGACCCTATCGTAGTCCAGTATGCAGCAAAACTCTTTGACTAAGGATCCTGCTGTTATCTCTACCTTGTATGGGTCCAGAGCCACTGAGCAGGCACCGGCTTCTGAGAAAGTCCTTCGCACTACTGAATCTTGACAAAAAACGATGTCTTTTTGCAACTACCGTTCTTTCAAAAACAACTGAGTTTCTTAGGCCCAGGGTTAGATCCACACCCAAGAAACTGATGAACCATGCTTAGACGCCTGCTACCTTGCCACAGACTCAAATGCTTAAAATGGCGGAATACCTTATCATGCTGATCAGGGGAAGCCAAGCTCCACCCTCGAAAAGGAAAGGAGATCTGCCCCCTGTAGTTTTGTCTGAACAAGAATCAGATGAATCTGATGCATCTGACTATGAAGACATGCAACCCCTCTCCACTTATGAGGATTCTGATGCAGAGGACCCCATTCCTTCAGCCTCTCCCCCAGAGGATTTTTCCTTTGGGGAAACCCTGCATACTTTAAGGAAGCTTTTCCATTGGGAGAGTCAGGACTACCTTCAGTCTAAAAAGACACGCGGGGAATTCTTAGATCTTCTGCACCACAGACCCTTGGCTATCCCCCCAGTCTTGGATGTCGTGGATGATGTTTTGAATCCAGCTCGACTCCTAACTCTCCTCTCCTGCTCCCAGAAAACCAGACGGGTGCTATAGAGTCCCTGACTCACGCAAATACCTTTTTAAAAATTCAACAGCTGATCCTGAGGTCATTTCTCAGGGTACAAAAGGGATTAAAGCAACCACTGCTAAGAAACCCACCCCCTCAGACAGGGATTCCCAAGCTTTGGAAAAAAAGTATACACCTCAACTACTCTTGCTATCAGGGCACTAAATTGTCAGTTCCATATGATGAAATTTCAGCAACATACCTTGGAACTCCTTAAACAAAAAATGTCTCCCTTTCCTGCTTGGACAGAATCCAAAGATATACAAAACTTAATGCATTCTGCAAGCCAAGTAACTAAACACACTTTGCACTGTGGTTTTGATGCCTTAGAAGCTTCTTGCAGGGCAGCAGTCACTGGATCCTGTCATTAGAAGATATGCATGGCTTAAGGAACAGCCCCTGCCAGACCATGTCAAATCTAAATTGTTAGATGCCCCCTTGCACAAAGACAACATATTTGGCACTAAGGCAGAAGAGGTCTTATAAAAAGCAAAATCAATGCAAACAGTTAAGGATTTCTTACATGTCCAGCCCCCTAGATTCAGCAGGCATTGTCCCTCCCAAGCAGTGGTCCTTTCATGCTTCTATTAAACCAGCCCAGCCTAGGTCCTGTGGAAACAGACCCCCAGACAGCAGCCCCAGGGAATGCAGCGATCTAAGCAGTGGACTACCTCCACTTCAAAACCAGGGAGTTCTAAGCCACCCCTTTATGGTAAGAATGCACAATGGACTCCCTCCTCCACCTCCCCCCTCTGCCCACCCTCACTCACCCCTAGGAGGAAAACTGTCCTTTCACTCAAGCACCTGGGCCATGGGTTCTGAACATTGTGTCTCAGGGATATAAATTTTCCTTCCAACCCTAAAAGGGTTCCCAGATCTACCACCAAATCAGAGAGCAGAGGTTCAAAAGCAAATCCTTTCACTGCTTTCTGAGAGCAGTAGAGCACTGAGCAGCCCCTTTTCTCACATCCTTTGATCAAACAGTTCTTCAGAGGAGCTAGCAACTTGAGGCCCCCCAGAAGGGCACCAACACCAGCTTGGGACCTTAACTTTGTCTGGGAAAAACTCACCCTGCCCCCTTTTGAACCAGCTTCTTCTGCAGAGCTAAAAGTTGTCTCCTGGAAGACAGCATTCCTTCTGGCCATCACCTCAGCCAGAAGAGTCTCTGAACTCTAAAGGGGCGGTGAATACTGCACAACGTGGCTGGGTTAATATATGCCTTCGGGCAGATAGCCCAGTACCAACCTATGAACTGCAAGCAGTCACGGCTGTGAAACCCTTCATCTTCTATGCAGACAGGGTAACCCTCAGAACTAACCCATCCTTCATGCCCACAGTGGAGTCCAGTGCGGCTCTCAACCAATCCATTCATTTGCCCACCTTCTTTCCTAATCCCCAGAACAAGGGGAAAGAATTCTTCACTCTCTAGATGTGCACAGACAGCTCAGATTCTGTCTGGACAGGACTAAATCCTTCAGAAAGTCTGATTAATTGCTGGTTAGCTTTGCTACAATGGCAGAAGGCAAAGCCATCTCCAAGCAAACCATTTCCAAATGGATAGCACACTGCATACATTTCTGCTACAAAACAGCTTGGAAAGCCTCCACCCAAGGGGGTCAGGACACACTCCACCAGAGCAGCCTCCACCTCTGCAGCTTTCCTAAGAGGAGTCCCCACCAGGGATATCCTGGAGGCTGCCACCTGGACATCTGTTCACACTTTTACCAGGCATTACCACATGCCTCTCTTCTCCAAATGCAGGGCAGGGTTTGCCTCTGCAATCTTGCAGGGCATCCTAGCCAGCCCCTAGTTTTCTTGACTGCCTCCACCCATTTCTTCAGCTTTGGGAATCTACCCAAATGAGATGACTGCAACAGTGAAACATGAACATAGTACAGTTGTGTACACTTACATAAATGTAGATGTTCGAGTGTATTCACTGTTGCAGTCCTTGTTTCCCTCCCTCCATCCCCCTCTATTCTCTTTCTTTTCTTACATGGGACATATTGGTATTTATTTTCCACTGGTGGGGTTCTTCCACCAGAACCTGGCCTCCCACTTTGGGGGCTCCTGACAGGTTAGGGCAAGAAAAATTGATGTAATGGTGTTGGCTGCCTTGCTTTATTACTACTGACAACCTGATGTCAGTCCTCAAGTGACAGCAACCGATGCAGAATAAGCCTCTGGTATTCAGGCCAGCCTAGGGCTGTCCTGGCAGGGATAACCCAAATGTGATGACTGCAACAGTGAATACACTCTAACATCTACATTTATGGTAAGTGTACACAACTGTACTTTCTGCAGGTCTCAATCTTCCTTCCAGGATGCTCCTCAGGAGTCCTCTACTTCCAGCCAGGGCAGAGGATTGCAGACACCACCCCAGAGGCAGAAGGGGGTCTGCAGAACCAGGTCTCCCGGGAACCCTTCTCAGAGAAGCCCCCACAGAGCTTGTGAAGTGCTGTCCTGCCCTGGAAGCAGTTGGGGGTCAACTCTCCGACCCACTAGCCTGGACAAGTATCACCTCAGATCAGTGGGTGTTAAAGATAATTTCCAGGGGTTACTTCATACCCTTTTTTCAGCCACCTCCAGTTAAAAGTTGTCTCCTGGATGTTCCACCCTCCCAGAGGGAGTTGGCCCTTCTTGAGTTCCAAGACCTTCTTCAAAAAAAGAGCCATCCAAGAGGTCCCAACAGGACAAAGAGGGTCCAGAACTTACTCTCACTACTTTTTAGTGCCCAAGGAAACCGGGGACCTGTGTCGAATTTTGGTCCTCAGTGAACTAAACCTGTTGGTCAAGAAGTTCAAGTGCCAGATGGTCACTGTGCAGTCTATTCTACCTCTTCTGCACAAGGGCGACTGGATGTGCTCAGATCTCAAGGATGCATAGTATCATATCAAAGCTGACAGATGCTCCAGGCGATACCTGCACTTTCGGCAAGGGGCCAACTACTATTAGTTCAGAGGCCTGCCCTTTGGACTCACCACAGCCCTCCCCAGGTGTTTATCAAATGCATGGTAGTGGTGGCAGCTCATCTGTGGCTGCAAGGGTTCCAGGTTTTCCTGTACCTGGATGATTGGTTCCTCACGGCCCCCACGAGACATCAACTCTCAATGACCACAGATTAATACTGTGTCTCTTTCAGGATCTAGGTATCATGGTCAACCTGGCCAAATACCATCTTTCCCCATGTGTGTCAGAACCTAGAGTTTATCGGGGTCCTTCTGGACAGTGTCTGAGACTACAGCATTTCCCATACATTCGGGACCAGATCCATCAGTTGCTAGAGCTGGATTGTGTCACATGGTCCACTTGATCTTACAAGTGCTAGGTTCAATGCTAGTGGTGATCCAGTTAGTTCCTCAAGTATGTGAGGGTTCTGCAGTGGACCTTAGCAGTACAATGGTCAGTGCAGTTTCACCCCATGTCCATGACCATTGGGATTTCTCAGGTGTGCAGATGTCACCTTGCTTGGTGGCTCCCAGCTCAGGATCTGATACTTTCTTCTTGGAATCTGATACTAGGCAGACCCTTCTGCCATCCCCAACCCAAGGCCATGGTGACCTTGGACGCCTCCATGTTGGGGTAGGGGGGGGTCATTTTTGTGGAAGGGTAGTTCAAGGCATGTGGTCCCCCTTAGAGAACAAATTGCACATAAATGTCCTGGAGATGAGAGCAGTCCTAATGTTGAAAGCCTTATCAGGAGTGTCTCCCTCTCAGGACTATAGCAATTCAAACAGACAACATGGTGGTGGTCTGGTACATCAACAAGCAGGGGGGAACATGATCTTATCTCATGTGCAGAGAGGCCATAAGAGTATGGGAATGGGCAATGTCTTCCAGGTGGTTTCTTCTTGCAAAGCACATTACCGGTAGTTCCAACTTGTTAGCTGACAGACTCAACAGATCTTTCCTGAGTCCTCATGAGTGTCCCTGAATCTATCAATGGCACGTATGATAGTCGACTGTTGGGATCTCCCTTGCTGTGATCTTTTTGCCTCTCAGGACAACCACAAATGCAGCAACTACTTTGCCCTGATTCCCCCGTCAGGGGAGTCACCCAGGGATGCTTTGGTTCATGATTGGCCGTTGGGCCTTCTATGTGCAACTCCCCTCATCCCCCAAAGTCTTACAGAAAGCCTGTCACCTGAAGACTTCTGCCATCCTCATTGCCCTCTTTTGGCCTTGTCAGGCATTATTTTCCCTCCTTTGGTCTCATCTGAAATAGTTGCCCTAGATATTAGATCCTGTTCCGGATCTCATTACCCATCCTTGAGGGCTTTCTCTTCTCTATCTCCAGTCTCTTCATCTGACCGCATGGTTCCTCCAGTTCCAGTGATCCTTTCCCAGTCTAGGCTTCCCTCTCTGATTAAGAGTATTATCTTGGCCTCTCAAAAACTGCCTATCATATATAACCTTTACCAGTGAGACAATTATCCTTGGAGAGGTCAGCATAGATTGGACAGAAGTCACAAAACATCAACCCTCAGTAAATATAAATGTATTCAATTATACCCAGTTTATCAATGAAGTAACTAGACCCAACAAAACAACAACTGGTGGTTCCTTCATAGACTGGATACTAGTGTCACACCCAAACAAAGTATCTTCAGCAGGGACTCCACCTCAAACCTTAAGTGATCACCTCCCTCCCAGCATATATAATACATAACTCTATCCTAGCCCCCAGCCAACATCACTACAGACTAACTAGAAATATCTCCAATTTCGACCAAAGAAATCTAAATGACACCCTGGTACAAGTAAACTGGAGCATTCTCAAAGTCCAGAGATGAAGCTTTTGAATTCTTTAATTCAACCTTCTTAGATACTTGCCATTTGCGGGTTAGTTTCTTAGATATCCTAAACAATCTAGACCCCATATGGCAAAAAAGAATTAAAAACAACAATGCTACCTGGCTTACTTGTCCCACAAAACAACTGATGTCTAAAAGAGACAAATGTTGGAAGCTTTGGCAAAAAAACAGACCGCCAATACCTCCTACAGTTCAAACAACTTTGTAATCAAACAAAACATGCAGTAGTAAAAGACAAAAAACAGTTCTGTCTATCTAACCAAAAATGCCATAAACAAAACCCTAAGAATTCTGGAATACAGTCTCAACCCTACTTAACCCAGGACCCAGACAAATCCCCCACAGAAATTGCCACAATATTCAGCTCACATTTTATAGACTCCATTGCTAAACTTATAGGAAATTTCCCTCAAATAAATATCACAGCGCACTCACCAAATATAAACTCCATGCCAAACTTCACCTTCTTCCCCATCCCTACCTCAGCTGTTTTGCAACTACTCCTTAAACTCAAATCATGTACTAATGCACCTGATAACCTACCCTCAACATACCTACAGATGTTAGCAAAGCCTATAGCTTATTCAGTTAGCATAATTATTAATAGATCTCTCCAAGAACAGCAAGTATCCACTATCTGGAAAAAATGCTTATGTTCTCCCACTACATAAAGGTGGCCAAAACATAGATTTCACCAATTTCCGACCCATAGCAATCCCTTCCCCTCTATCCAAAATTCTAGAAAAATGTGTCCACAATCAATTCCTAAAGCACCTCTTAGACAATAAAATCTTGTTCCCCATGCAAGACCTGGACACAGTACCACCACCACGGCCCTTATATTATCCTTGGACACTGTAAACTATCCAAAAGACGCAGGGAAAATTGTGTACTCTTTATTCCTCTACCTATCAAAAGCATTTGATACCATCTCACATCCCCTACTAGTCACTAAACTTACCTAGGAAACTCAATCCCTACCTTTAGATTGGTTCTTAACTACCTTACAAATAGACAACAAGCAACAAAATGAGACCAGTACTTCTCAACTTATCTCCTGATATCAACAGTAGTTCCCCAAGGCTCTATACTTGGGCCCCTCCTTTTACTCATATTTGTTATTGACTTCTATTCTTCCCTGTACGAAATGTCAGTTATTCAATACACAGATGATTCCACCATCATCTGCTCTGCCTACTCCACCGGTGAACTCCAAAAACTAACTCAAATCGCCTTCTCATCCACAGAAACATGGATGAACAACAATCACGTAGCCCTAAATGCTAACAAAACCAAACTCCTTCTATTCACCCCTAAAAGATCCACCCCCATAAACGGGTCAGAATTTACTATTCGGTCTCAGAACAGCACTGTCATCAAAGTAGTGCCCCACACTAAACTCCTTGGAGTTACTATAGATGAAAATCTCTCCTTTGACCTTCATATCCTAAACAACCTCAGAAAGACACACAACTTATCTCAACCACTCAGCCAAACAAAATAGCATCCTCCTTTCATTTACCATCTCTACTATATGGTGCCCCCCTGCTCGCAGGCATTCAAAAAACAAACTGGAATCTTGTTACAATAAAGTAGCAAAGTTTGCCAACGATGCTACACATACCTCCCATCACTGTATATCCCTTCAAAAACTCAATTGGCTTGAACTACCTCACTTCCTAACTTACTACAACTGCACATAAAATAATAACTAAACCAGAAGATTGCCCATCCCTAGCCTCACTAATGTCCCCCCTACAACCCTGCTAGATACCTCAGATCAGAAAATAAATGCCTTCTAAAGGTAGAACAACCCAATCTTAGAGCTTGGCGAGCTCTTTACTTCATTGCTATAGCCAAGGTGTGGCATTCCTTACCAACCACAATCAGAACCACTTCTAACCACACCATTTTCAAGACATCTCTGCAAGAATACCTCTCCAGACTATGGCTCTGTACATGCTCAAATAATTCTTCCACCATTATATGAAACTAGAAACCTCTTCTAGCACCTTTAACTCTTTGAAATATCTATCTTCACTCAATTTAACTTTTCTTCCTCTCAGTTTTATGCATACTCAGCTACAAGATGAAATGTAAAGAAAAGAAAGCTTAATTTTAATTGTATATCAACTTGTATATATTGTACCTGGATGTAAGTCATTGTTTTTGTATTTTGTATATAATGTTGCTTACTAGTAACTTGAGTCTGTTAACAATCATTATGTACCTTTATCTCATCAATGTATATATAATATGTGGAGCTTTTCTCCTCAGGCCTTCACTCAAAAAGGGCACTCCTAGGCCCAGTGAACTATCCCGGAAAACAAATGCAAATAAATAAAATAAATATTCCAGTAAATGGAAGTGATTTTCTGTTTGGGCTAAACACAATCTAGATCCCGTTTCAGCCCCTATTCTTGACATTTTGTTGTTCTCGGCCTCTTTTTCACCAAGGGGCCAGTTTCTCTACTATCAAATTCCAATTGGCGGCCATCTCTAACTACTATTTGAACGAAAGTCCCACTTTTTCTGCCAGGCTGTGCAAGGCCTTCCTCAAAGGGATCTTTCTACTCAGGCCACCTATCAAGGATCCCTCCCCTCCATGGGATCTCACTCTGGTATTGCATTCTTTGACGCAGAAGCCCTTTGAGCCTTCAGCAACCTGTGATCTTAAATTCCTGTCCTGGAAGATGGCCTTCTTGGTGGCTATTACTTCAGCTAGGAGGGTCTCACAAGTTGCAGGCTCTCAGCATTAAGCACCCTTTCATGGTGTTCCACACAGGGTGCGTCTCAGGACCAATCCTTCATTCGTCCCTAAGGTAGTTGCAGAGTTTAATCTTTACCACTCCATGCAGCTTCCTGTGTTCTTCCCTATTTTTTTCTACTAAGGGGGAATATATGTATTGTCTGGATGTCCATAGACCACTACATTGTTATCTTAAGAGAATCAGCTCTTTGTTATGTTCCCTCAGGCCAGGAAAGGTAAAGCAGGTTTTAAGGGGTCTTTTCACATTGGATCTCCAGTTGCATTTCCTGTATTTACGAAAGCAGGCACCTGGATCTTTCTGAACCAGTTATAGCTCACTCTACTAGGTCAGTAGCCACATCTTCTGCCTTCTTGGCAAAACTTTCTTTAGATGATATTTGTGCTGCTGCTACTTGGTCTAACCCCCACACCTTTGTTATGCATTATAAGTTGGATTTGGTGTCTAGGAGCAGGCCTTTTGTTTCCTCTCTGCTCTGGCATATCCTTCCCTGAGGCCTACCAGGGTTCATAGTAGCTGGGGACTATGACCCATTTGTGATCAATAATGACATGGGTAGCATCAGATTTATGTACTTACCATAGCTTAGAATCTGTGCTATCCAGTGTCATTATTCATCACATTCCCACCCTCCTTTCCCCTCCTTCTGGAGATTTGGTAGATACGGAGGGATGTCTCCTTTTAGGAGTTTTTCAGTCTTGTAGTCAGTTTTCACTGCCCACTTTTTCTCTCTATCCAGCAAACTCAACCTGAGGGTTGTGGGTAGCAATGTATCTTGGAAAGAAGAGGAGATTAAGCTCTGGATCAGTGTTTTCAGTTGCCGGCTTGGATCCAAGGTCAGATCCAAGACCCATTTGTGATGAATAATGGCACTGGATAGCACAGATTCCAAGTTATGGTAAGTACATAAATCTCTGTTCATAGGATGAATCCATCACAGAAGATACTCATTTTGATGAGGGGGTAGGTACCACATGGTCACCCCCAGAAGATGTTTCCTTTGGAGACATGCTTGAGATCCTTAAACTGAGGGGTGGCTGGACATCCCAAAAGTCCTCTTCAGGGGAATCAGTGTACCTGCAGGCCTTTGGAGCTTGACCATCTACCTCTTGGGTTACTTTGCCTGCTGACGAGCTCATTAAGTTGATCTCGCAGCGGGTGTAGAAAGATCATGACACCAGAGAACCTATCCTGAAGAGGCCAGGCAAGATTTTATCTGCTCCAGAAGACCATCAGTTTTGGGCAAAGGGATTACCAGTAGATGCCATGGTGGTAGCTGCGGCCACAAAAAAGGAACTGGCAGAAGAAAGTTCCACTAATTATCCTCCCAGTAGAGAGTCTTGAGTGATGGATAGGTATGGAAAGTGGGTTTACACTTCTTCAACCTTTGCTCTGTGGTCTTTGAACTGTATGGCACATTTCACTTGACTTCAGAGGGATTTGATTAAAGAGTTGTGAAATACCCTGACAGGACCCATATCTGAAGAGGTCAAAAGGTTGCATCTCAGTTGGCTACCCTAGAGTCCATTTCTAATTTGTCCGTGAGACTCGTAGCACATTCAGCCGAAGGGGAAACTAGAGCAGCAGGATTAGGCGTAGCCATTAGGAGACACACCTGGATGCACTTGTGTGAATTTGCAAAGTCATTCAAGTCTTCATTTGTCAATGCATCCTTTGACAGATTGTCCCATTTTGGCCCTAAAGTGTGAGAAACTTTGTCCAGGTATGAGAAAAGATGGAAAGCCCCTTTCTGTAGTGGGCGTACATTTTTCTACTCCTCAACAGTCCTACTTCAGGAATCAGAGGTGTGGTTAAATGTAGTTTGGAAAGTCTCAAGGGCCTTTTCAGGACAAGCGTGGTAGTGGCTCTCCCAGGGATAGATGGGGAGCTTTAACATAAGACACCATCCACGCGGTAAAGGTGGCCTGCAAAATCAGGGTTCCAGGGACTCCTGTCCTGGCAAACCCTACTAGCACTCCTGAAAGGAGGCCCGATTGCTTTTGTACCAATACGCCTGGCTTCAGATAACTTTGGATGTAAAGGATTATAACCAGAGGATACACTATAACATTTCTTTCCCTTCCAAACAATTGCAACAAAATCCCTGATGTTCCATTCAGTCAGAGGGAACCAGCAGTACTAGAAATTCAAAAACTGTTACATAAGAGTCATCCAAGAGGTCCCACCATACCAAATAGAATCCAGAATTTACTCAAGATTCTTTTTAGTGACAAAGAATCAGGGGACTGGAAACTAATTTTGGATCTGAGTGTTTTGAACAAGTCTGTCTGACAGAAAAAATTCCAGATGGGCACGGTTCAGTCTGATGTCCTTCAAGGATGCATCTGCAGTCCTTACAAATGGGTTTTCCTGTCGTCAGGCAGCCCTTCGGTCGGCCGGATTCCAAAGCCTGGGTCTGGCCTCGTCCGGTGTCGCACTTCACCCGACGTCATAGCTGCAGTTCTTCGGGTATAAAGGCATCAGCCAACGCCATTTTCCCCAGTCTTTCTTGCCGCGTGGCGCCCGAAGCAGAAGCTGTTCGCAAGTGCCGGTCGGTCAGATCCAGAGATTACTACTACCGAATACTACTTCGAAGACTTCTAAGTACCCCGTTGGGGACTCTTTCTTGCCTCAGCCGATGTCAGAAAAAGTGAATAACTGTTTAACTTGTGGGAAACAAATACCTCATAAAGATTTCCACTCTTACTGCTTACCTTGTTTAGGCCCAGACCACGACGTAGCAGCTTGTTTAGCCTGTGCTTCTTTCAACCGACGAACGCTTAGGCGTCGGTCGGAGTTTGCTGAACAGTTTTTCGGCTCAGATTTTGAGTACATAATGCCGTTGGATCCTCCGACTACTCAAATTGTTAAGAAACGCAAAGAAAAGGACCGACACTCGCGGTCCGCGGTTTTGGCCGAAACCACGGTTAAGCAAACCGCGAGTGTCTCGGTTTCGGCCGAAACCGAGCAAACGGTTCAATCTTCAGCCGAATCCATGACTACTACTGAGGCCCCTTCTACCCTAGTTGAATCGGCCTCTGAAGTTTTACCTACTACTGTGGTTTCACAAGAATTATCGGACACCATCCCTTTGGATGTTTCTACCCCAGCACGTGGTGCTGCTAGGCCTCCTGCAGCCATGTCTATAAAGGCCTTTGCCAGGGCTAAAGCAGCCAAAACTTCTAAGTCTGTGCCTGTTAAGCCCCCCTCTCACAGGCCCAGTTCCAGTTCCCAAATGCTTACTCTGGCAGAGGATCTCATCTCTTTAATAAGGGGATCCCAATCTCACCCAGACAGGGCCTCTCAACCTCCAGAAAAGAGACCTAGAGCAGAGCCCCCTGAGCCAATGTCCTCAGATGACTCTTCTGATGATACAGACAATACAGACCATCCAGAGGCTCCTTTTTCTACTTATGAAGATTCCGATGCTGAAGAATCGATTCCTTCTGCCTCTCCACCAGAGGAATTTTCCTTTGGGGAAACTTTACATGCCATGAGAGAGCAATTCCAATGGCAGGGACAAGATTTCTCAGATTCAAGAAAAAGGCTTAGGACCTTTTACACTTACCGCAACATAGGCCTTTAGCTATACCTCCAGTTCTTCCTGTTGTGGATGATGCATTTAATGATGCTTGCACTGCTCCTGATACTTTACCTCCAGCCCCTGCTAAGCCCGATAGGTTCTACAGGGTCCCGGACACTCATCACCATTTATACAAGGCTCCTTTTGCAGATCCTAAGACTATCTCCCAGGGGCCTAAGGCAGTAGCTTCGACCTCAGCGAAAAACCCTCTCCCTTCTGAAAGGGAATCCAGGTCCTTAGAGATGGGGTAAAAAGTATACACCTCTGCTACTCTCTCAGCTAGAGCTTTGAACTGTCAGTTTCATATGATCCAATACCAAGAGTTTATGCTTGATCAGTTAACTAAGAAACTGTCCTCTGATGATTCCTTAGATAAGAAATATGTTCTAGAAATGGTGAATAACATTCAGCAGGTTAGTAACCATTCCTTAAAATGTGGCTATGATGCACTGGAGACTTCATTTAGATCAGCCATGACTGGCACAGTTATAAGAAGGCATGCATGGTTGAAAGAACAGGTCTTGCCGGATCATGTTAAAGCAAAGCTATTAGATGCTCCTATGGATAAGGTCAGTCTATTTGGTTCTCCTGCCCAACAGGTACTGAAGAAAATGGAAGAGAAGGCAAAATCTGTACAAACAGTGAAAGATTTCTTACAGGTTCAGCCCCCAAGGTTTAGCAGGAACTGGCCTTCCAAAAATTGGTCCTTTCCAGACTCCTCTAAAACTCAGAGAGGCAGGAATAGGCATTCAAGAGGCAGAAATCAATCCAGAGGTGGTGCCTACAGGGGACGCCAGTGGCAAGGCAACAACCAACGAGGCACAGACACAACCACTACCACTGCAACAGGACAATCACAGTGACTTGGCTCTGACACCGCCTACCAGGGAACAAATAGCAGCACCCTTAGGCGGAAAGTTAGCCTTATTTTCAAAAAACTGGCACTATATCACAAGAGACAAGTGGATTTTGCAAACTATAGACCAAGGCTACAGGTTTCATTTCCACACTTTACCAGTAAAAGAGGAATGCCAAACCTACCACCAAATCAAAAGACAGAAGCTCTAAAACAAATAGCTCAATTAGCAAAGATGAGAGCTGTGGAAAGGGTACCACCTACAGAACAAGGCAAGGGATTTTACTCCAGACTCTTCCTGGTACCAAGAAAAGAGAAAAATTGGAGGCCTATTCTCGACCTGTCTGCTTTAAACACATTCATCATTGTTCCAAAATTCAAAATGCTGACCCTACAGCAACTTCTTCCCATGCTGGGCAAGGAGTATTGGCTGGTAACTCTAGATCTCAAGGAGGCATACCTGCACATCCCCATACGACCAAATTGCAGAAGATACCTCAGATTTCTTGCAGGATCAGAGCATTATCAATTCTCAGCATTGCCCTTTGGCTTATCTACTGCGCCCAGAGTGTTCACGAAATGCCTGGCATCAGTAATCGCTCACTGCAGGCTTCAGGGAATCCAAATTTATCCATACCTGGACGACTGCCTGATACAAGCGGACAACAAAACAAGCTGACACAAGACTTACAAAGAGTCATTTGCTTACTACAAGCCCTGGGATACACAGTCAATTTAAAAAAGTCAAGACTGATACCATCCCAAACAATAACCTTCTTGGGTGCAGAATTGGACACAGTAAAACAAATGGCATTCCTAACTGCAGAAAAACAAGAACAACTTCCTCTCTACTTCTTGGCATTAACAAAGCAGAACAAACTAACAGCAAGGAAAGTACTGCAGGCCTTGGGCTTCATGGCATCCTGCATAATCCTGGTCCCCCATGCCAGACTGCATATGAGAAAGCTACAGTGGCACCTAAAGAATTTATGGTCTCAACACAGGCACAGCTTAGAAACCGAAATACCACTAATCCCATGCCTGAAACAAGAGTTCCTATGGTGGGCTCAGGCATGCCAGTCAAACCCAGGTTTGTTCTTCCACAGCATTCAACCAAGCCAAACCATCACAACGGACGCCTCAGACCTCGGTTGGGGGGCCCACATGCTGGACAAGTGCATACAAGGCTTATGGACTCCAGATCAGCTGCACCTGCACATAAATCAAAAAGAAATGCTGGCAGTAAAACTAGCAATCCAGAATTTCAGACCATTCCTCCAAGAAGGCCAATTGATGATAAGGACAGACAACACCACAGTCATGTGGTACATCAACAAACAGGGAGGCACTCATTCATACCCTCTATGCCGAATGGCTCTGGACCTATGGAATATGGCTCTGAATTACAACATTCAGCTACAGGCAATATTTGTACCGGGAAAAGAAAACATCCTAGCAGACATGTTAAGCAGAACTACCTCGGATGCTCACGAATGGATGCTACACCCGGACATCTTCAAGGCCATCACAAAGAAATGGGGACTGCCACAAATAGACCTATTCACATCCCCACTCAATCACCAGCTCAAGAAATTCTGCACAAGGACATACCACCCACTTGCTTGGAAGGTGGACTCTCTATCCTTCAGTTGGAAAGGCCTGACAGCATATGCATTTCCACCTCTGCCTTTGATGCACAAGGTACTACTGAAAATCAAAGAGGAACGTCCAAGGATAATTCTGATAGCTCCAGATTGGCCAAGACAACATTGGTATCCATTACTGAGGAGCATGTCTCGGGGGAAAACGTGGACACTACCCCTGATTCCTTTGATGTTAACTCAGAGTGACTACAACATCCTGCATCCAAACCTGAAAACTCTGCAACTGACTGCCTGGAACATTACATAAGAGCAACTAACCCAGATTTATCCCAAAGGGTTAAAGACATTATTCTTGAGGCCCGCAGACCTTCAACAAGAAGGAACTATGCAGGAAAATGGAAAAGGTTTCTCATTTGGAGTACTGAAAGGGGGAAAGATGTGTCAAAGGTAGACATTGCCAACATCCTGGAGTATTTGGCAGAGCTTCTCCATACAGGCCTGTCCTATTCCTCCATCAAGATACATGCATCAGCTATTTCTGCAGAATACAGCTTCGATCCCCCTGTCTTTTCACATCCTCTACTCAGGCAGTTTCTGAGAGGAATTAAGAATGTAAAACCTCCTAGGAAACCACCATTACCAGCGTGGGACTTGAACTTTGTGCTAGAAAAATTGACACTCCCCCCTTTCGAACCAGCAGCAACAGCAGATCTTCAACACCTATCCTGGAAAACTGCTTTCCTGCTGGCAATTACTTCAGCAAGAAGGGTTTCGGAACTACAGGCCTTAATGGCAGTACAACCCTTCCTAATCTTCCATCAAGATAAAGTGTCCATGAGAACTAATCCTACATTTATGCCTAAGGTGGTATCCAGACTGTCTCTAAACCAGGCAATCCACCTACCTACCTTCTTTCCCAATCCACAGAACAGGGGGGAAAGACTGCTGCATACCTTGGATGTACATAGACAGTTGCGCTACTACCTGGACAGAACCAAGGGCAATAGAAAAACTGACCAGCTTCTGGTAGTATATGCAAGGGGGAAAGACTGCTGCATACCTTGGATGTACATAGACAGTTGCGCAACTACCTGGACAGAACCAAGGGCAATAGAAAAACTGACCAGCTTCTGGTAGCATATGCAACAGGAAGGGAAGGAAAAGCAATTTCCAAACAGACAATCTCCAAGTGGATAGGAAATTGCATTAGATTCTGTTACTCCTACCATGGAAAGCAAATTCCACAGAACATAAGGCCTCATTCTACAAGGGCTACAGCCACTACCACAGCTTTCTTACGA
Source organism: Protopterus annectens (assembly GCF_019279795.1). Taxonomy (NCBI): domain Eukaryota; kingdom Metazoa; phylum Chordata; order Ceratodontiformes; family Protopteridae; genus Protopterus; species Protopterus annectens. Next base: position 1,393,722,302 of record NC_056732.1, read on the forward strand.
GGAGTGGCTACCAAGGACATTATAGAGGCTGCTACTTGGACCTCCGTGCATACATTTGCCAAGCATTATAACTTACCTCTATACTCTAGATCCCGAGCAGGGTTTGCCACTGCTGTTTTGCAAGGGATCCTAACTACACCATAATTTCTTCTTCCTCCTCCCTAGTTTGGCTATGGTATTCTACCCATTTGTAAGGACTGCAGATGCATCCTTGAAGGACATAGTACAGTTTTGTACCTACCATAAATGTAGATGTCCGAACAGGATAGCATCTGCAGTCAGGATTACCCACCCTCCTTCCCTCTGTGGTATTCCTAGGGTATTTGCCCACCTAATAGCTAGCTGGGGGGGGATTTCTTATGGTGTATTTGTTTGTATATATGTACATACATGCTTATTTTTTGTGTTTGCCTTCTACCTTTTGGAAACATTGGCATTTATCCAAAAATTTAGCTATCCAGGAGGGCAACTGGCATCTGGGGCAAGAAACACTGAGGAAAATGGCGTTGGCTGATGCCTTTATACCCGAAGAACTGCAGCTATGACGTCGGGTGAAGTGCGACACCAGCCGAGGCCAGACCCAGACTTTGGAATCTGGCCGACCGAAGGGCTGCCTGACGACAGAACAACCCATTTGTAAGGACTGCAGTTGCTATCCTGTTCGGACATCTACATTTATGGTAGGTACAAAACTGTACTTTTTCCCGTTTCTGGGGAAAGACGATTGGATGTGCTCAATAGATCTCCAGGATGCATATTTACCACATAAAAATGAACAAGCACTCCAGGAGAGTTCTCCGCTTCTGGCTGGGAGCTAGTCATTATCAGTTCAGAGCTCTGCCCTTTGGCCACACCACAGCCCCCAGGGTGTTCACCAAATGCATGGCAGTAGTAGCAGCTCACTTGAGACTGCAAGGGTTCTGGGTATTTCCGTACTTAGACAACTGACTCATTACCACTTCCACTAGGCATCAACTGGAACAAGCAAGAAACTGCATTCTCCAGACCTGCGCCAACCTGGGTATTGCCATAAATTACAAAAAAGCACAACTAACTCCAACACAATCTTTAAAGTTCATAGGAGCATTGCTAAATACCAGAACTTGCATAGCCTCCCTTCCCAAGATTGAAAAAGATCAAGACCCAAGTGAAAAAGATGGTCAGAAACAAGACAGTAACTGTACGACTAGTCTTGCAGGCCTTAGGTTCAATGGCTGCTGCCATAACGTTAGTTCCTCTAGCAAGATTTCACATGAGAATTCTTCACTGGCTTCCAGCATCTCAGTGGTCTATTCTTTATCAGCCAATATCAGATCAGATCTTGATTACCAATCATTGCAAGAAAGACCTAGCTTGGTGGATTCATTCGGATGTTCTTTTGGGCTGTCCCTTTGTTCCATCTTGACCCCAAGCCATAGTGACTACAGATGCCTCCCAGATGGGGGGGGGGCATTATCTGGGCAAGACCGTCCAAGGCATCTGGTCACCTCATAGAGCAACTTTTGCACATCAGTGCTCTGGAGCTGATGGTAGTGCTTTTAGAGTTGCAGGCCTTTGAAACATTGGACAATATATCAGTAGTTTGGTACGTCAACAAGTAGGGAGGAACCAAGTTGCATGATAAGCAGAAAAAATAAACACCAGAACTAAATGGATAAACAGATAAAATCTGATGGCTTACTTAAAATGTATTTTCCTTCTACACACCATGAGACTGTAAACTGTTAAGACTGTTAAGATCAAGCAGTTTAATTCAATATCTGTTAGCGCTTTCACCCTTGTTGTATTCCCTTGGTAGAGAAGCTCTCAAAGTCTGGCAGTGGGCGAGCTGTTCCATCTGCTTTCTGATAGCAATGCATATTCTGGGGAGTTCCAAGGTGATAGTGGACAAACTGAGCAGATGCATTCTCCTGCCTCACTAGTGGTCTCTCAATCCCAAAGTGGCAAGAAAAAATTTTCATCACTTGGGCCAGCCTTGCTGCAATCTATTTGCATCGCCCTTGAACAAAAAGTGCAGCAGATATTTTGTCCTGATCCCCCTTACAGGGGAGTCCCAGAGAGATGCTATCTTGCACGATTGGCCCTCCAGACTTCTGTATGCCTTTCCCGCATTTCCTTTAATTACTCCGTTCCTAAAGAAAAAGATCAGGTTGAAAAGCAAAGTAATGCTCATTGCTCCCTTCTGACCTCGACAGATTTAGTTCCCCTTTGTTTGGCCTTATCTGATTTAGCGACTGTGGACTCTGGACCCAAATCCAGATCTCCTATCCTATCCAAATGGATTAGTTCACCCAAACCTTTGGCACCTCAAGCTCATGGCTTGGCTTCTCCAGTTCCATTAATTGCCAGGCGTAATTCTGTATCTTCCCTTGTTCATAAGATTCTTTTGGCCTAACACAAATCCTACACTAGAAAACTGTACAAAAGTAAATGGAAGAGATTTTCTTACTGGGTTATGGATTATTTCACTAAAATCTTTAGAACCTCAAGCTCATGGCTTGGCTTCTCCAGTTCCATTAATTGCCAGGTGTAATTCTGTATCTTTCCCTGTTCATAAGATTCTTTTGGCCTAACACAAATCCTACACTAGAAGACTGCAAAAGTAAATGGAAGAGATTTTCTTACTGGGCTAGTGACAGTAACATTGATCCTTTCTCCGGTCCTATTGAAAAAATCTTAGAATTTTTTCCTATGTTATTTGAAGAAGGAGCATCTTCCTTTACTGTTTGGGTTCAGTTAGCAGCTATTTCAGATTTTCATAATGGGTTCGAAAAATATTCATTAATTTCTCATAAACTTTGCAAAGCATTCTTTAAAAGAAACTTTGTTGTTAAAACCTCAGTATAAAGATCCATTTGTACCCTGAGATCTTACCTTATTATTACAAAAGATAGTACATTCCCCCTTTGAGCCTGCTGCCAACTGCAACCTAAAATTTTTATCTTGGAAAACTGTTTTTCTGGTAGCGATTTCTTCTGCCAGAAGAATTTCAGAAATTCAAGCCTTATATTACAAACCATTATATTTAATATTTTACAAAGACAGAGCCTTCTTGAGGACGAACCGCCCCTTTCTGCCAAAGGTGGTGTCAGAAACAAATATCAATCAGACAATCAATTTACCAGTCTTTTTTCCCCAGTTTGTCAAAGGTGAATACTCAGTATTTATTAGATGTCCACAGACAGTTGCAGTTCTATCTCAGTAGAACAAAACACATTAGAAAATCTGACCAACTGTTTGTTTCCTTTTCAAATACCAGAATGGGTAAGCTCCTTGACTTCCCACCCTGCATTCCCCCTTCCATTCAGACCTCCTTTTGGAATGAAATCTGGTCCTAGTTGTACATTTTTTTCATATATGATACCAGATGTGATCTCCATAAATGTGCTATTAGGATTATTTTTCTGTCATGTTTATCTGCAAACTCGATCTGAGGTAATTTGGGGAGTAGTATTCTGGGTAGGACTTAAGCTCGAGAGTATTTGGTTAATGGCTGAGTTAGCTCCGATGCTCAGAACAGAGTCCCATATGTCAAGGATAAATGAAGATCAACAACACAGATGGAAGGTTATGACAAGTACATAACTACTTTTTTTATGGCAATTTTATATGATTAAAGTGTGTGGAGCTAATTTTTAACACTGTTTTGATACATTGTGTGGAGCTAATTTTTAACATTGTTTTGGTACATTGGTTGCTTTGGGTTTTGGACTTTGTGTTCTGGAAATTCTTTGATTTCTGTCAGTTGTGAAAGAATTCTGAACACATTTCAAACTTTTTTGTGATGAGTTTAGTTGTGTAGGGACATACTACTAGAAACCTTAAGTGGTTATTGTAATATATTGTACTGTCAGTTTGTTGCTCTGGCTGGTGTTCTCTTACCTGATTTGATGGATTCTAATTTTGGTACCTCCCCACCAAATACTCGGCCCACAGACCGCTTTCCTTTTCCCCAGAGTCCCTCTAGTGTAGCTTTGCCGTCCACCGTGGAACAGGATTTAGACAAAACATCCTGTGCTGTTCCAGTACCTGGTGCATGTACTGGAGCACTAAGCCCTTTAGGTGCAGGCATAGTCCAAGGTTAGAGGACCCTTGCCAGACATAATACACAGTGTCCAGATATTTTATCTAGTGGTTATGAAAATGAAACAGAAGCTTCATCATATAGCTGATGATCAGATTTTAGCTAAGGCTGATGTGGTTTTCTTGGCTGTGTGTTGTGCAGACAACTAATTCTGGTAGATGTGTTCCCATATATGGTTCTAGTGCTAGTTTGGCTAGACACCTTAATGTTGTTTCAGGGATTTCCTAGTTGATACCAAGTGCAGTCACTCTGATTCTTCAGTGAACCTGAGCTTAAGTCCAAACAAGTGTTCACTTTTCCACAGGTGATTGCTAAATTTAGTGATGCTTTTGCTTGAGAACAGTCGAGAACTACCCCAGAACTAGGCATGATATATGACCTTATAGGGGGTGAGATGCTCAATTCTTTCTCCCCACCCCTTTACAGGTTTTGGAAGATGTTTATAAAACTGCTTGTGGGACACCAGTATCTATTACATCAGCTCCGAAAACAGATTCAGAGGAAATATAACATCTTGGATATGATGGGACTCCTATCTCATTTGACTGCTGACCCAGTTTCAGTCTCTCCAGATGTCTGCTCAAAGAAAAAGTCCTTGGTTCACCTAATCCAACACTCCCTGATTAAGAGGAAAATGTTTAGATCAGAGCAAAAGGATCTCTCTTTTTAGTAGTCTATCCTTTAGAATGTTACATTTCCACATATAACCGTGGTAATTTATTTCAGTATGTTTGCAATTTGAATGACGTTGCTGCATTCTTATCTGCAGAATCAAGGTCTGGTATGAATGAAATTGTTCTAATTTGATTTGTATTTTGAAACTTACTTTGAAAGTTGTGTTCATGCAGAAACAGTCTTGAAAAATGCTGCTGCTTCTGTTGTTTTTAAGGCAGTATGCTTGGTTACATAATCAGAACTTCTCTGATGATTTAAAAGTCCAAATTTTGAATTGGTATTTGGGACGTGTCACCTCACAGCAAGACGTTGTCCCGTTCGATTCTCAGCTAGAGCATCTTCTGTGGGAGGCATACGTGAATGGGTGTACCTTCATTGAAGGTTGTGCATCAGGGCTGGTAACTCGGCACGTAAAAATCCACTACCAAACATTAGCGGACCGGAGTTCCGCTGTGGTGACCCCTAACCGGGATAAGCCGAAAGACACAACATTTGGGACATCTGTTACATGTATTCTGAAACAGTGGTCTGATAGAGGCAAATTAATGCATGTGGTACCTATAATGTTTCACATACTCAAGTTCTTCCCGAACAAGGTGTTTTCCTTCAAGGGGTAGAACAAATATCCCAACCAAACAAAAGTCAAGGATCCAAAATGAGAAGGCAGGAGGATAATTCTTCGAATGGTTCATTTCTGAAAAAGAATCAAGCCTCTCCAAAAGAATGACTATGCAGAGTCACAGAGAACCCCTTCCCCCTCCTGCCTTTTACTTCTCTTCCTCCTTCCTCCAGGCTTTCTGTCCACATTGCAGACTGGCCATAAGTGGTCTCAAACAAATAGGTTCTGAGAATAATTTGAAGAGGATGCATTGTCAGTGGATAGAAAATCCTCCCCATGTTAGGGGAATTCTCCCACACCCATCAGACCAGACAGAGCTGTTACCCCAGTGCTCCACCACATTAGAAACACGGGGATCACAGTACCAGTGCCTATGATACCCAAAGGCAAAGGATTTTACTCCAGAATCTTTTCGGTGCCAAAAAGAGCACTCCTGGAGACCCTTCCTAGATTTGTCCTTTTTAAACACCTTTTTCAAAGTTCTGGAATTCAAAATGCTGTCCTTACAGTTGGCCCTACTGTTGCTTCCAGACCACTGTTTTATGGTGACTCTAGATCTCAAGGATGCTTATCATATTCCTATTGCTCCCAATTTCAGGGCAATTTTTAGATTTTCTGTATTTAGCTTACATTTTTCATATTCTGCATTACTCTTTGGACTAACTTCTGTGGTTGCCTGGTGCAGAACCCTAGGCATCCACATTTTTATTTGTACATATTCTGTATCCAAGTGCTTGGAGTCTTTAGATAAGGTCACATCCCTCCTTTCCCACCTGAGCTTCAAATTGATCCTTCAGAAATCCTTCCTCACACCATCTTAATGAACTGCTTTCCTGAGGTGTTTGATAGACTCGGAAAAAAGGATGACCTTCCTGCCAGAAGAATAAGTTCTGACTTATCAGGGCATTTTCTTGGATTTCTATATTTTAGACATGGCCTCAACAAGACAATTGCCTTGGCAAGAAAATTCCTCAGAATTTTAGGACTCCTGGCATTAATGACTCTCATGATGCTACTAGCCAGACTACACAAGACAAATTCAGTGGGTACTTGAATTGTGAACCCAGTACCTTTTATCCCTTGGATTTCCAAGGTACTGGTACTGGGATTTGTAAAACAAAAACTGCCATGGTGGAGGGATCAACTGTCTCTGAATCCAGGACTCCCTTTCTCTTTTCAGACCCCAGTCCACTCTGTCCAGACAGATTATTCAGATTTTGTATGGGAGTTCAAGTGCAAAACTATCATCAATATCTCTAGAATTTTGCCATTTCATAACTGTTGATATAAACCCTGGTTAACTGTTTCCTTAGCATGGATCTTGCAGATTACCAATGTACTCCACCCACACCTACTTTTACACTTGATCCTCTAGATGTTAGGATCTCTGTCAATATTTAACTCGTGATCTCTTTCTCTACTTGTACTCCTATTTCCCACTCTTCTACAACTAACCTTAACTACTTTCTACTTCAATGCAAGCCCCCCCACACTATTTTTTCCTTCTTTGACAACACACACACATACCCTGAATTATATCATTTTTGGTTTAATTTTGTTTGCAGTTTCAGCTGTGATACCTCTCCAGATGCTTAACACAATTTTTCCATATGCCTTATTGCTTGTCACCTTTATTGTACTGGATGTTTTATTACAGCTGATAGATCTTTTCATTCCATCCCAATAAATATGTATGCCCATATTGCTTTGTCAAACTTTTCCTTTCGTGACCACTTACACTAGCCTGTTATAGTGGATATACTTTTCTCACTTAATATTTATTTTGAGAATATTGGAACTATGATACTCATACTCAACTAATTCGCTCCAATGAAGCACCGGAGAGTTCTAGTCTTCCAATGATTGCACCCTAAGCTTTTTGACAAAAATTTAAGTCCTCATATTTCAGACAAATATTTGTATCTTTAAACCATAAGTGTTACTGTGGAAACGTAAATGGCAAACTGTTCAGTACAGACTTGTCCTTATATGAGTAGTGTTCATTAGATTCTACGTCTTAAACTTGATTTTGTTAGTAACAACAAACGCAATAAATATTACTTTTATAATATTTTGTATATGACTATATTAACTATTAAAGCTATTTACATTTTGTAAACCGCATTTTGTTTTTCCATCTTTGAGCTTTTATTTGAGGCTGTGCAGTTTTATCTGGGTTATTTGACTGCTAAAATATTTAGAAAATAGGAGAAATACCAAAAGGGGCATTGAACTCAATTATTGGCTTGATGAGGGAAGAGTACAGGGAGGTTATAACTTCTTTTTTTGTGGAGGCAATGCCCTTACTTATGAGGTGAGCAGTATAGCATGCACTTCTTACCAGTGTGGAGACATGATTATCAAAAGTAAAGTTGCTGTCAACCTGTGTGCCCAGGTCTCTCACTTAGGGTGTTATTGATGTGGTAGTTAGCAAGGACATCACTCTTAAAAGGGATGGTAATACATTCTTTTGCATTGAGTGTAAGGCCATGACTTTGGTACCATTCATTCATTTGTGTAAGATCCTCTTGTAGGACGGTGACATTGTTTGGAGATTCTATGACCGCACCCAGTTTGCAGTCATCAGCAAACTTTTTCAGCCATGGACCTTTAGTTCTAGCTTGCACTTCGGAAAATAGATTTCAAACATTCGAGGCTCCAGGACTGATCCCTGTGGAACACCATTGGTTACAGGTTTGCTATTGGAGGTGGACTCCCCTATTTTGACTATATGGGTTCTATCAGTGAGCCGTTTAGCAACCCATCTAATGATATACGGGTTGATACCTAGCAGGGTGAGTTTATCAATTATGTCATAGTGGGGGATAGTGTCAAAAGCCTTGGCTAAGTCTAGGTAGGCTGTGTGCACAGATTTCCTCTCATCAAGGGCCTTGGTGACTGCCTCAAAGATGTCCACCGGGTTTAACAGGCATGATACCCCTTTGACAAATCCAAATTGAGTAAGGTCAAGTGTTTGGAAGTTAGGAATGTCCTTGTTGATAAGGTCCATGATTATTTGCGCTATGGCCTTGCAGATAAGGCTAGTCAAGCTAATAGGTTTATAGTTCCTGGGGTTAGTGGGAGCACCACTTTTTTGCAAGGGGATATCGGTGGCCTTTTTCCATTCAGCTGGGAAGAAGCCAGTGTTTAGACTATGATTGAAAAGAGTACCCAATAGCTTTGCTAGTTCTTGTTTGAGCCTATGTAGGACACAGTCTGGGATGTTATCAGGTCCCATGGATGCTGTGTTTTTGACCTTAGAGAAGATGTTCATGACCTGCTGTTTAGAAATGCAGTGTAGATGACAAGTGGTAGGGATGTCTTGGGGTAAGTGTGGCAGGGAAGGGGGAGTAAAGTTTTCACAGAACCTGTTGGCTAACAGGTTAGCAATGTCCACATGCTTGGTATATGTGGTATCATTAACTACCAGTTCTGCAGAAATCTGAGCCTTTCCTTTTAGGTTATGGATGTAACTAAAGAACCCCTTATGGGTTGTCCTTAGTTGAGAAAGCTAACTTAGGTTCATAGTTAGCTTTAGAGGACTTCACAAGAGTCTATTTGCTTGTTTAAGCTGAGGAGTGAGTGCTTACAGTTTGGGGCTGTCCTCCTGTTAGCAATTTCTTCCTCTTATTGTAAAGCCTGTTAATGGCATTTCTCCACCAGGCAGATTTGCTCTTCTTCGAGGAGCTTGTTTTGATCCTGTCCGGTACAACTGCATCAATGCAGTTGTTCAGGTGTTTGTATAAAGCATTTGTGTAGAACTCGGCATAGTTGCCAGTCCTGTCTGAGGGAGGATGTGCAGGGAAGCTGTTTTTACCATCTCATAAGAGGTTGTAATCTGTTTTGGAGAAGTTTTTTAGTTTGTGCTACCGGGGGAGGGGTCAGGTGTGATAGTACCTGTGAATGAGACTGATTTTTGGTCAGATCTCATCAGGGAAGACCTCATAAGGGGGTGCTACAGTGGTCCCCCATATTGGTAAGCACCAGATCCAGGATGTTGGCACCCCTTGTGGGTGTGTCAACTAGCTGGTCCAGGGCATTGGAGTTAATGAAATTGAGGAAGCTTTGGGCAAGTGAGTTTCTGCATGAGTAATTTCCCCATTCAATGGATGGGTAGTTAAAGTTGCCCAAAACCACAGTATTCGGATGTATCTTGATAGGCTCAAGTAGATCAAAACAGGCAGACTGGGTGTCCTGATTCATGGAGGGGGTCCTGTAGCTGGCACTGACTTGAATACATGTCCTATCAACAGTTAATTGCACCTGAAGTATTTCCAGTGAGTCATGCTGTCTAACCAATCTGGAGGTGTATTTATCTTTAATGAATATTGATACACGGCCTCCTTGAGTTTTCATACTTGTCCCATGAGGACCATCTGAAATCATTGTCACTTTATTCTGTTTCATACAAACTGCTCAAAGGCGATCTCTGCCTTGCATATAAGGCAATCTTTGACCCTACTTTATTGGAAATGCTGCATATCTGTAAGTCAAATGGTACAAAAGTTACTTGCTCTAATGGCCTTAACCTGGAAAATATGATTAGACTAGAGGCATCCGTAGGATGCAACTACAGAAAAAAGTGGAGGCATCACTATGCTGTAATGAGTTAAAGACTGCAGAGACAAAAGAGAAGAACAAAATTATTTAATAGACTTTCAGAATATATGTTTTGAAATGAATGGAAGTCTGATGGTGGAGAAAATTTAGTGATGCAGACTTAAGCCATTTTTGTAAGTAAGGAATAAATTATTCCTAATACAAACTGAGTTAAGTACAAAAAGATGTGGAATGAAACATTTCTAGTTTAACAAACAAAATGTTTATTGATTTTTTACTTAAATCTTATAATTTCTAATCTGCAATACAGAAAGATATTTAAATCCTTACCTTACTTTGTGTTTTTCTGCGTGTTCTTCCATGCTGCATCTGCTTTCAAGACACCTATCACCCATGACCATTCACCCCCTATGTTCTGGGTGTCCCCAAATGAGGACAAGAGCTGGCTAGAGGAGGCTGTCATGCAGAGGCAGCCTCAAAAGTACTGGATCCCAGAAATGTATTAGGCTGATCCCTTCTCTGGAAGGGGAGAAGAGATGACCCTCATTATTGCTGAGACAAGAATGCCATTCTTGATGCAAGTACATGCTTCATGCACTAACTACAACTGAAATATCTTGAGTGTCAAACCCTTGCAATTGGGACCATCAGTTCCAGTGCTGTCCTTTGTCTGGAGAAGTCTGGTGTTGGACATCCCCAGAGCACCTCCCTCCATCCCATGATGTGCCTATCCATCCTCCCCTGCCTGCTCCATCAAGTGAAGGAGATACTAATTTAATCTTGGGTTACCTGATCTGCATTTAATTGTTTTACACTTGCATACCACAGCACTGGCCAGTCCTTGCATTATTTACTGCATAAAACTCATTTTAAGTGATGATAAAAATCCCTTATGTTTCTACATTTACTAAGGAATAGTTTGATTACCAGAACTACTAGCTGAACAGGTAGATTGTCTAATTTAATTTTTTTTTATTTTACATTTGTTAACTGGGGGTGTCTGACTGAGACAAAAAGACCCTTTTTTAGCAGAGGCCTGGGGAGAAAAGCTCCACATAGAAAAATTACAGATACATTTAGATATTTAGACATGATCAGTATACACACAAATTACAATGTTATACATTTTACCTACATGCTGCAGTAGAATAGGGGTCTGTAACTCTTGCCCTGTGGGCTACACCTAATGTAGCCTATAGCCATGTATTTCAGATTTACAGTCATTTATTGTCTGATCACTGCATTGATTAGTATAAAGCAGGTAATCATACACTGATTGAATGAATGTCACAAAATAAGGCAGTAAACTTATTTAATCCCTCTCTGAAACCTAAAGCTAAGATATGATTAGCCACTCTGTGTTCTATTACTTTGTGAGAAAGCTCTTGAGTTTGGGAGCTCTGAACAGCCATTGTCAGTGCCTACCTGAAGATCGGAGGATCAGACACTTTGATCTTCAGGTACATTTCCTCTTGCAGGTATTTTTTTCTTTTACTAGCAAGATGCCAGCTATATTTTGAGTAGTGGTAATACTACTGTGCCCACAGTAGTGCTTAACTTAGTTCCACCTTATTTATTTTTAATTACAGTGATTTGGATGAAGGTGTGTAGCTATGCATGATAGCAAGTTGAAATGCATTATTGTGGCCATTATTCCTTTCACTTTCTTCAGACACATCAGAGATAACTAATAAAAGAAGATATCTTTTTTTTTTTGGGGGGGGGGGCATTCTGTTTGATTATGCATGGCCTTAGTTTTCAAAGTGATGTAGTCACTGATATGTTTTTTGGGGGGTGGGAGTGCATATGTTTTTGTAGATTTAGGGGTAAATAGGTGCTATCTTTTGGGGGCAGGGGGAGGCAGGCAATATGCAAATTTACAGAACAGTTGCAAGATCACGCGAGTGATAATTCATGTGGTTTGTTTGAGGGAATATGTATGTCTGAGAGCAACAAGGTAAGGGTAGCAATTTAAAATGTTGGAACTCAAGAGTGTTGAGTCCCAGAATGTAAAGACTCAAAAACTGGATTTATTCTCTGGGATTTCTATTTCTCAGAATATTCCCTTTTCTCTATATATGGTGATCTCAAAATTGGTATATATAAGTTGGGGGGAGGCAGAGTTTTTTTGCCACTGAAAAAGCAAATTTAATGAAGAGCAGTGATGTTGAATATTCTTTCTACTTATGTATTTTCAGTCTTTTTTGATGTTTTGGGACTCAGCATTGCTAGTCCTAATATTTCAGTAGAGGCACAAGTTGAAGTAATTTACTATGGCCGTTATGCCTTTCTGTTTCTTCACAGGGGGCATTATAAATGTAAATAAAGAGGCTATCTTTTTTTGGGAGGGTAGGCTATATGTGAAAGCAAAGAGCAACTAGATGATCAAAGTTGAATGATCACTGATATACTTCAATGGTGGACAGCAGCATGTGCAACTGAGAGCAACAAGTTGAAGTACATTTCTATGGGCATTATATTTATGTGATGACTTCACAGTCAAAAGTGATTAACTGTTTCAGAAGGGTCAACATTCCACTGGGAGAGATTGTGCTGCAAAAAGAAATGAAACTAGAGTTCGCTCTATTTTAGATTCGCACTGAAGACATATTTTGGCTTTCGTGCTGTTACTTTATTATTATAATAGCACAGTTCTTAATGAATGATTAAACTAATTCTCTTGCAGTGTCTTGCAACCATTGGCTTGAGTGCACTAGTCTTCACGTGGTCATTGTGGTCATATGTTTGAGATCCCTACCCTACAGTGTCAGTACTGGAAGTTAAGTTCCGATATTTGCAGATTGTTACAAAGTTTTGAAAATGTTAACAAGTGTGCACCTCACTGCACTACTTCCAAATTTTCAAAAGTAACAGATAAGATCAGTTGAATCTTTCATAATACAGTCTACGTTTCCATTCTAGACCATCCTTAACTCTTATTTTTGAAACATTCCTTTGCACTGTTGATCAATGTTTTATTTCACAAATGATGATCCTGGTTAGATAGGTGCCCTTGTAGAGTACAGTTTCTATTTTCAATATTTTACCTACACATTGCATATATTATTTTTCTTCAAGTCAGCAGAAATTCAGAATGATTTTCTAATAGTTTGAGTCCATTGTAAATGATAAGTGAAATATAACCTTAAAATATCCTGATAAAGTAATTTAAATTATAATTGAGATACACAGAGCTGTAACAGAGTGACAGTTTTCTCCAAGCATTGACAAGAAGGTGCATGTAGTAACTGTAACAGAACAAAATTTAATGTCAGATTTTTTTTCCTTCTAAAGAGGTGTTTCTCCTGACAATATAATGTAGTATAGGATGAGGTGTATGAATATTGCACATCTTGTTCTGTCTCTTTAGGTGTTGCACAACTTTGGAAAAATGTTCCTCCTCATTTTGTTAAGTACTCCATAATTCACCTACCAGCACTAAGATGTTAATGAGTATTGGGCAAGAATATCGGGCTGCACCTCAGTATTGCAGTACGCACATTGTATTACATTTTTAGTTAATAGGTAATGACTGAGGTATCAAGAGTTGCTGCAGCATGTAAAATTGCCTTGTCATCCAAAGCTGGTGACTAGTATGAGGTGCACTAAAGCTGTTGGCCTCCTTACAAGTAACAGCCCAGAACTGCTGAACATGTATGTAGCAAGGCATGATGAATAATAGAAAAAGTGGCTTGGTTACCAGCATACAGTAAAGGTATACTGTGGACATGTTACAAAAAGTATATACTTACAAAGCATTGTACATTGTATGTTCCCTATAAGAAGAGCAAAACCTTCTTCAAAGGATTGCAGCTTCAGTCCTTAAAAAACCCACGTGTACTTGAACACACACAGCTGTTGTGTGTGAAAAGGATTCTCAAATCATCAGAACCTAGCTCTTCAGCTCTTACAGTGCTGTTTAGTAGTTGATGCTGACGATCATTACTGAAGATGTTCCAGTTATAGCTCAGCTTTCATGGCCCAACTATTGTCCTGGACATGAGGTCACAAAATATAATTCCTGGCTAATTGGTATCTAGAAATTGCTTAAAACACAGACATGCTTAATGTATGGTTGCCTGATTGATTTATAATTATACTGAAGAAACATTTGATGTTAATTGTGTAGAAAAGCCTTCTGCTGCCATGGTGACACTCTCTTAATTAGTTTTGAAGAGGGAAAGAAGAGATACTTTTTTGGTTTATCTTATTTGCTTTTTGAATGCAAGTATTTGTATCATTTTCGTGACATCATCTCAACAGTCCTTTGAAATTAGTGATAAGGAACTTCACCTGAATACAAGAAAATAATTTCTTAACTTTATAGTCACTATCAAAGCAGTACTAGTCAACAGCTTTTGACTGTGTATAGAAATCCAGTTTCCCATCATCTGGCAGGTTTTCACTTGCTTCCATGATAATATCCATGAAGTTAACCAGCTCTCCTTCAACTAGAGAGATTCCAGAATCATTGAAGGATGCATTCTCTGTATTTTTCATTTCCTTGGGTTTAGGATCAGTAGAACTGCCAAAGGTAATTCCTCCTGTGTTTGCAACTGTTGGCTTGGAAACGCTGCTTAAGTCACTGGATTCTTGTCCAGGCATACTGCACACACTGCCCAACAGTGAGGAATTACCCGTATTTGAAAGCTGTGCTCTTTCTGGCAAAGGTGAAGCTGCAGGAGTGAAGGAAAAAGAGCAGAAGGATCCACTGCTTGGAGTTTTGGCACCTGGTGTATGCACTGCACAATTTGAGTAGTCAGTATTGTTAAGCATGCCTAAGTTATCCAGTGTTAGCCTAGGATGTCTGCAACCTGCTATTCGTTTAGCAGGGGTCAGCTTAAGCTTCAAGTTCCCAGATTTCTCTGCATCTGAATGTATCTCTGGGAAGGTGAATTGAGGGCTTTCAGAGGTTGCATGGAATGTCAGATTCGGACTGTCACTGTAGCAAGGCTGCAGATCTTCAGGATGTTGGATATTATTTTCTTCTTCCTTTTCTGCTACTGTCATTACTTGGTATTTGCCACAGTCCCTTACTTCTACAACTACATCTTTAGATCCAGATCCCAAAGAAGTTGAGTTTTTGTCTGAGTCCTTGGCTACAGTGGGTGCAAAGTTGTTGCCAGACTCTCTTACTGCATTAACAGAAGTTGATACATTGGGCAGAGCATATGGCTTTTTTGCACCATTTCTTCTGGGTGGGAATAACATTTGTATGGAATTTATGGGAGTTTGTGGTTCACTGTAAAAGCCAGGCCTATCATAAAATGGTGTGGAGGTGAACGCATCAAACTCATGTGCCTCAGAGTCTAGTCTGTCTGCTGTTGGGCTGCGGTTAGAAGGGTAGTGCCTTTGTAGTCTAGGGATTGTCATGTCTACCGGGTAAGAGCCTCCAGGCCTACCAAACCCATAATTGGAGGGATCTGCATACATATAAAGTGGTATATGAGGAAGTAAACCATTCCTCCTACGTAGCAGGTTAACTCTTGGACTGGATCTTGAAAATGAAGGAGACTGTAGTCCTAGGAGTCTTCCGAGGTTCCGCAGTAAAGGTGTGGCATGATGTACCTCTTCATTTTCATTTATCTGTTCCAGTGGCTGAAATTCCATATCCTCTTGGTGCATGCTAGAAGGAAGAAAGAAGCAACACATTATGAATTTTATGGCATATGTTACATAAACTATTCACAGTACAACAGCAGAACTACTTAACCCTTTGATTCTTGAGGTCTACTAAGCCAACTTGCCTCGTGAGAGCTTTTCTCAAAAAAACTCTACTGAAAACATGAGATTTTGCAATATCTGATGTGAGTTGCAAAAAAAAAATGTAAAATATGAAAGCTCTCTAGAAGACAATGGGTTACACACTGGTTTTCAGTATTAATGGCCTTTCTGTAGATTTTTTTAAACACCATTATTGAATTATCACTCTTGACATTGATTAGCAATCAAACTGTATTGACAATTCATGTTTACAAACATATTTCATGTATGTTGATGTTCATCGTGTTACACTGCTGCAGTCATCACACTTGGGTTATCTACTGTCAGGCAGTCCCGCAGTCGGCCTGAGTTCCAAAGTCTTGGTCCGGCGTCGGTTGCTGTCGCTTCTTCCCTGACGTCAGTGTGACAGGGGTATAAAAGAGGCAGCCGACGACATTTTCTTCAGTCTTTCTTGCCGTGTGGTGCCCAAAGCAGAAGCAGTTTGCAAGTGCCGGTCGGCCGACTCCTGAGATTTTCAAATCGAATTTCAGACCGAAGTCTTCAATAAAGCTAAGTACCCCGTTGGGGAACCTTTTCTTGCCTCAGTCCGATGTCCGAAAAAGTTAATAATTGCATTTCTTGTGGGAAGCAAATACCTCATAAGGATTTTCACTCTTATTGTATCCCTTGCCTAGGCCCAGACCACGACATCACAGGTTGTCGGTTTTGTGCTAGGTTTAACAAATGAACTATTAAATGTCGGTTTGATTTCACCCAACATTATTTTGGTAGAAAATTTAATTATACCGTGCCATCGGAGCAACCGATGACCGGGATGCATAAAAAGCACAAAGATAAGGACAGGCAGCCGAGACCCAAATCAGACACTGAGGCCTCTGCTAGGCCAGTCGCCGGTTCTCTGGTTTTCAGTGAGGCACCTATGCAGCCCCTGACGACCGCTGATTTAGAACCCCAGCCTGCATCCGACTCCCACGCGGAGATTACAGGGCCTCCAGTGCCTTTATCTTTAGGCCCTTCCAACTCCATGGTTGAAGGGGATTCCGGTGCAGTTGAAAGGCCGTCAGTTGCTGAAGGTGTCTTCAGACCGACTACACTTACTATTAAATCCTATGCAAAACTGAAAACTCCATTAAAAGTAAGGAAGCCTGTACAGCAGTCTCCAGTGCAAGGCTCCATGCCTAAGAAACAGATGCTTAAGATGGCCGAAGACTTAATTACCCTAATCAGGGGTTCCCATCCCCCACCTGACAAAAGGCCTAGACAGGAGGAGGAGGAGGACTACGCTTCCTCTGACCAGGTTTCCATTTCCTCAGATTCTTCTGAGGAACAGGAGTACTCTTTTTCCCCTTTATGAAGACTCTGATGCTGAAGAGTCTATTCCTTCAGCATCTTCCCCAGAAGCTACTCTTTTGGGGAAACTTTACATACCATGAGGGAACATTTCCACTGGGAAGGCCAGGATTACTCTGATTCTAAGAAAAGGCTCAGAGAGTTCCTCTTACTACCCCAGCACAGACCCCTTGCTATTTCACCTGTGTTAGACATTGTGGATGATGTTTATTCAGAATCTAGCCTTAACCCAGATTCATTACCTCCTGCACCAGCCAAACCAGACAGATACTACAGAGTTCCTGACTCACATAAATTCCTGTATAAAAGCCCTGTTGCTGACCCAGAAACCATTTCCCAGGGTCCCAAAGGGGTTAAGGCCTCTATTGCTAAAAATCCTGTACTGTCTGAAAGGGATTCTAGAGCACTAGACAGATGGGGAAAGAAAGTATATACCTCAGCTACTCTAGCTGTGAGGGCCTTAAATTGCCAGTTTCACATGCTGAAATATCAACAATATTTGATGTCTCAACTAAAACAAAAAATGAGCACACATACAGAGCAGCCTGATTACAAGGAAATGCAAGATGTGTTGCATGCAGCAGAATAAGTGTGAAAACATACTTTGCAATGTGGATTTGATTCATTGGAAGCTTCTTGCAGAGTAGCTGTAACAGGGTCTGTCATTCGTAGGCATGCTTGGTTAAAAGAACAAACTTTACCTGATCATGTTAAAGCAAAGTTATTGGATGCACCCTTACAGCAGGATGTTTTATTTGGTGTGAAAGCAAAATCTATGCAGATGGTCAAGGATTTTTTACAGGTTCAACCCCCTCGTTTCAGCAGAAATTGGCCAACCAAAAACTGGTCCTTTCCAACTTCTGACAGACCACAGAGGGGCAAATACAGACGCCCAAGAGGTAGAGGTCAGCCACAAGGCTCTTACAAGCCACGACAATGGGGTGCCACAACCCAGAAAGGAGGAGAAGACAGGTCTCAAACTATCAGAAGACAATCAAAATGACTTACCCCTCAGACTGCCAAGCAAATCACTCTTGGTAGTTCCCTTGGTAGGAAAACTTGCACTTTTTGCAGACAATTGGCACATCATCACAAAAGACAAATGGGTCCTAAATATTGTAACTCAAGGATACAGGTTCCACTTTCACACTTTACCAAGGATAAAAGGAATGCCAAACCTGCCATCAAATCAATGGGCAGAGGCTAAAGACAAATTACAGCACTCATGGACATGAGAGCCATTCAACAGGTTCCTACACAGGAGCAAGGACAAGGATTTTACTCAAGACTCTTTCTGGTTCCCCGAAAGGACAAAGCCTGGAGACCCATTCTGGACCTTTCAATTCTAAACACATACCTGGAAGTACCCAAATTCAAGATGCTCACACTACAGCAACTTCTTCCCATGCTGGGCAAGAAGGCTTGGCTAGTAACGTTGGACCTCAAGGAGGCATACCTGCATGTCCCTATCAGACAAAATTGCAGAAGATACCTCTGATTTATAGCAGGTACAACTCATTACCAATTCTCTGCACTGCCCTTTTGGCTTATCTACTGCGCCCAGGGTCTTCACAAAATGCCTGGCACCAGTAATTGCATACTGTAGACAAAGAGGAATCCAAATATATCCATACCTGGACGACTGCCTTATTCAAGCAGACAGCAAGGACATTCTTTTAAAACATCTGGCATTTGTAAAAAACCTACTAAGTTGCCTAAGGTACACAGTAAATGAAAAGAAGTCAAAACTAGTGCCCTCAAGACAATATTCCTGGGTGCCAGCTTAAATACAACGGTCCAGATGGCTTATCTCATGCCAGACAAGCAAGGACAACTGACTCAATACTTCAAAATGATGGCAACAAAGACCCAACTCCCTGCAAGAAAAATTCTGCAGGCCTTGGGATTCATGGCATCTTGCATACTACTAATACCATATGCCAAACTGCATATGAGGAAATTACAATGGTACCTGAAAAGCGTATGGACTCAACACAGCCACAGCTTGGAAACAATAATACCACTAATTCCCTGCCTTCAACAGGAGTTTCTATGGTGGGCTCAGGCATGTCACCTCAACAAGGGTCAGCCTTTCACCTTGCCCACAGCCAGGCAAACAATGACAACAGATGCATCGGATTACGCCTGGAGAGCACACATGGCAGGACAGTGTATTCAGGGCAAATGGTCTGCAGATCAAATGCATCTCCACATCAATCAAAAAGAGATGCTAGCTGTACAAAATGCCCTAACAGCTTTCAAGGACATCCTACATCCAGGACAACTTCTAATAAAGACGGACAACACCACAGTGATGTGGTACATAAACAAGGGGGCACACATTCCTACCCCCTATGCAGGCAAGCAATGACCTAGTGGAACACAACACTGACCTACCAAGTTCAACTACAAGCACAATTCCTGCCAGGAAAGAAAAATACATTGGCAGACGAACTAAGCAGAAATATCATGGATCCTCACAAGTGGAAACTAGGCCCACAAGTATTCACAATGATAACTCAAAAATGGGGGAGACCAGACATAGATCTGTTTGCCTCCCCCCAGAACTACCAAATGCAAAAGTTTTGCACAAGGACATACCACACACTAGCTTGGAAAGTGGACGCCCTCTCATTCAGTTGGAAAACACTAACAGTGTATAGTGTATACCTTTCCTCCACTGCCTCTTCTGGCAAAGGTGCTGCTAAAAGCCAGATTAGAGAGGCCACAAATGATACTCATTGCTCCATACTGGCCATGCCAACACTGGTATCCAATATTAAGGAACATGGCTCAAGGCCCACCATGGATTTTACCTCAAATTCTTCACCTGCTGACTCAGCAAAACAATCAGATTCTACACAGCCAGCTCAAGACTTTAAATCTGGCTGCATGGCAGATTATCTAAACAACCAGTCCGCACTTCTCTCTACAGCTGTTATGGATGTCATTCTGGAGGCCAGGAGACGCAGCACCAGGAAAACCTACTCAGACAAATGGAAAAGATTCTGCGCCTGGAACCAGGCTAAAGGCCAAAATCCTCTTGTCCCAAATATTCCTCAGATACTGCAATATTTAAATGAGATGTTGCACAAAGGCCTTTCCTTTTCATCTATAAAGATCCACGCTTCAGCTATTTCAGCTCCATTACAACACGGATCCTCCTATTTTTCACATCCATTATTAAGACAGTACCTCAGAGGGGCTAAGAACATAAGACCGCCCCGAAGAGCACCAAAACCAACTTGAGACCTCAATTTTATTTTGGAAAAACTTACACTACCACCCTTCGAGCCAGCTTTTTCAGCTGATTTACAGTTTTTATCATGGAAAACTGCCCTGCTGCTAGCAATAACTTCAGCACGAAGAGTCTCAGAGCTATAGGCCCTAATGGCAGTGGAGCCTTTCATCATTTTTCATCAAGACAGAGTCTCTTTACGAACTAACCCTTCCTTTATGCCAAAGGTAGTATCCAGTGTGGCTCTAAACCAAACCATTCATTTACACACCTTTTATCCAAACCCCCAGAATAAAGAGGAAAGGCTCCTACACTCTTTGGACATTCATAGGCAATTACGTTTCTACTTGGATAAAACAAAGGTTTTCAAAAAATCTGATCAGCTCTTTGTATCCTGTGCTGCAGGATCTCAAGGAAAGCCTATATCAAAACAGACCATTTCAAAATGGATAGGACATTGCATCCATTTCTGCAACACACACCATGGGAAACCTGTACCTGGTAACATTAGGCCTCATTCCACCAGGGCTACAGCAACATCAGCAGCCTTCCTCAGAGGGGTTCCAACCAAGGATATTTTGGAAGCTGCAACTTGGAGTTCAGTGTACACCTTCACCAAGCACTACCACTTACCTCTATACTCAAAAAACAGATCTGGCTTTGCCACTGCAGTTTTGCAGGGCCTACTAGCTTCTCCAAACCCTGTTTAGTACCAACCGCCCAGCCTTAGCTTTGGGATTCAAACCAAGTGTGATGACTACAGCAGTGTAACACGATGAACATAGTACAGTTTTGTACCTACCATAAATGTAGATGTTCGAGTGTTCACACTGCTGCAGTCCAGGTTACCCTCCCACCTTCCCCTCTTCTTACCTGGGTTTTATCTATATCTCCCTGTTTATACAATCTCTAAGATGTATTTCTATATGGTGTATTTTCTTGCAGCTGTAGCTATTATTTTCTACTTATGTAATTTACTTGGGAATATGTATTACCTTCCTATTTGGGGGCACCTGACATCTGGGGCAAGAAAAACTGGAGAAAATGGCATCGACTGCCACTTTTATACCCCTGTCGCACTGATGTCAGGGAAGAAGCGACAGCAGCCGATGCCGGACCAAGACTTTGGAACTCGGGCCAACTGCGGGACCGCCTGACAGCCTGTTAACCCAAGTGTGATGACTGCAGCAGTGTGAACACTCTAACATCTACATGTATGGTAGGTACAAAACTGTACTTTCTATATCATATAACTTGAGCAACATTGCATAAATTATTCAATTCCTCCCCTTTTTTAAAAACAATAAACATCTTTATTAACATCAGTTACGACATAAGCAATCATACATTTATATAAATGAAAACCGTCCACACCGACAATCCTAGTTGCAAGCATTTTACATCACAAACCATACTGACACACTCCCAGTTGCAAACATTATTTGTCGCTTATAATCTACAGAATCATTTTCAGTCAGACATCACATAGTTCATTTAAGTCCTGGCTTCATTTAAAACTCATTCCTCCCCTGTATATATTGATACCCACAATTCCCATTTTTTCCTATGTAGTTTGCACCTACCCTTTTCTAAAGATCTCAGTTCCAGTTTTATCTCTGTTACTATATTCACTACTTCTAATGTAGTTGGTTTAGATTTTGATCTCCATTTTCTAGTTTTTGGCAGCCACCATAATTAGACACACCAAGGCCTTACCACGTCTAGGCAATTCCGATTCTATGTCATAGCTCAGAAAAAGCATCTCCCTTGTCACACCAATCTGCCCACCCAGTATATCTGACAGTGCACCCTGAAGGGAATCCTTAAAGTCCACCAACCCAAGACACTCCCAGAAAATACGTTCCCAAGTATCTCTTTCTTCTCTGTCACACCGCCAACATTTGCTGTCTACTTGAGGAAAAATTCTCTGGAGTCTACTTGGGGTATAAAATATCTATAAACATTTCCAAGCAAAAATCCTAAATTTTCTAGATTTTGTTGCATATTTGGGAGGCCTACATATATCCTCCTATCCTCCCATTGTTTCTTTGTGAATTGCTTATCCAGTCTCTCTCCCAATCCTTTCAAACCACCTCCAATTGATTCTTTTAATTATCATGCTGTAGATCATGATTTTATACTGAAGATTTATTAAAGAAAAATGGTATTTTATTTGCCAAGCAATACTAGTGTTATGGTAAAACAAGTTATATCTCTGTAAGATTGATTCAGCTGTTTCAGAGCATTTCCAAATGCCAAGGACAAATGGGGTAGTATACTGTGTACTGATATTGGAGAATCTATGTAAATTATGTATATATTCTTTCAGTATTTCAAAACCGTATTACTCTTTCTAACCATGCATGTTAGATGAAGAACATCAGTGGCAACATTGTGTCTCTTAATGTTTTGTAAAAGATGGCACCATTTGTTCATCTATAGTTCACACAGCTTTTATGAAATTAATTTATGAAGTAGTCATAACTACTTATTTATGTGTGTGGATATCTTCACTATATTTAATGCCTCTCACCCCCTTTTTTTTTTAACTAACACCCACTGCTTGCTTACACCACTCCCAACATGAAAGAAGCACACTCTAATTTTTGTACTATTAATGTAAACATGGAAAATACCTCAGTTTTTCATGTTTTTGCATACATTCCTTATTAACTCCATCTCTGCACATCCATTGATAATTATTTCACTATACATGCTTTGCAAATCATGTCAGCTTGAAAATGCCACCTTGCTGCCGTAGTTTTAAGTATGTACCAGTACCAGGACATTGGACATTAAACTCTGAAAACATTGATGAGTATACTCCTCTTAGGAGTGTAGGGAAGTTTCCTGTAAAGATGAATATACTCTTACAAGATACCATGCATACCTGTCCAGAACCTGATACCCACCATGAATGAACAAAACATAATGCCAAGAATGTGGTTGCAGCTCTCACTGTTTTCAAAGAGGAGCTAGATGGCACACAACACCATCCCGAGTATCTTCTTCTCTCACACAGCCTTTCACAGTGATGCTAAGATTGTGGATATAAGCTTTTAAGTCCACAAAACAAATGTAGACATGACAAACTCCCATGACTGCTCATTCAAATTTACCAGTCTAAAGAGCCCCTCCAGCACTCTGATATAAGCTTTTCTGGAAGTTTGTGGATTGAGATTCCACTGTAGATGGAACACACCATTCAGTTGCTTTTTGTGAAGATAAGGGTTACCACTTCAGTTTTTTGTCCTGGGTACTGTTCTGCTATCCATGCAAAATCCGTGTCAGAAGTGAAAGAGGTGCGATGATATAATCAAGTCAGTATGTATGATTCAGATAGAGAAAACAATGAATTACCCCTAGTACACATATTGAATGCATGTATTTCAGAGAAAGGGAAATACTCCAAGGTACCACAGACACAGACTTGATATACATTCCCTCATTTACTATTACAGTTCTGAGGATCACCGCTCTGATCCTTGTACTTTCAACAAGCGCACTAGTCACGCTACCCAATCATGTCCGGTGACGTCATCATCCGTAGCAGGATATTATCCAGGCCTGAAGCCTTACTAGAATGGAAGTCTCTCACCACTTCAGTGATTTCAGTTGTAATGACTGATTTCAACCCATCAGAGGTTTCAGGCACTGTCTCCTGATAGCAGGTCTTGGCAGCTGGATTAAGCAATTTATAAAAATGTTCCTTTCATTTCCTATCAGCCTTGACAGTACTTCATTACTTGTGTTAAACAGTGTGAGCAGTGTTCCATCTTGCCCTTCTGAGGTACCAAATAGTTTGCTGCAGTATCTTTGGAGTCACTTGATGGTCATTTTCCAAGGCCTTTTCAAACTCCTGCTATACTCAAGCTTTCAGGTTGACAACTAACATAATTTTGACTTATTGTATTCTGATGGTAGCACACATTTGAAGCAAGAGAGAGAAACCTCTGTATTAATTGTTCAGAAGACTAGGACAGCAATTTTGCCACCTTTGGCCACAGCGTCTTGCTTCTTGCCCCTCAGTGACTGGTCTGGAACATGGTTCATTTGGATTCTGTGCTCATGATCTCACTTGGACTACATTTGAATTCTTCTCAGAGGTAGCAGTTGCTCTCATCTTGCACAGATGCTTCACTTAGATGGTACAAAGATATCACCACTGTTCATTTTGTTTTTCCAGGTTTATCCAGCAAATTAGTCTTGCCTCTAAATCATGGTCATCTGATAATTTTGCCCCTGAATTCATCCAGATGTCCAGCACATAAAGTCTGTGGTCTGTTGACATAACCCACAATCAGTAGTTGACATATGGCTCAAGGTATTCTAGTACCACGTATTCTTTTGATCCTCTGTGTTCATAGTGAACAATCCATGTGTTGCATAGAAGATTGAGTACACCACTCTTGTTCAGATCCGAGAAGTGGTTCTTCCTAGTCTTGCTTTCCAGTTATCTACATTGGCCCCCTTATGAGTATTTAAATTTCCCAGTAAGACTGCAGAATCATGTTTCCTATTGTAGGGTAGCTAAGTGGTGCAGCAGTTATAGTTGCAACCATATAGCCTTTGGTTCTCTGCTAAATTTCCTGGCTGAAGTGCATAAAGCAGGATCTGAAAATAAATGTTCTTATTTTCATGCAGTATAAATTATGCATCCCATATACTCCTCTGTTCCTGTATTTGGTAGGCTTACTCCTTCTAAAATATATTTCATATTGAGTTTCCCTTTCCCAAAAGTTTTAAGATTTATTTTCCTTATTTATGTTTTTGGTTGTTTGAGAGAAATGAGAGTAACCCAATAGTTTGTGTCTTTTTATGCTCCTCCTGCTATATAGACACAGATTTTATATATATATATATATATATATATATATATATATATATATATATATATATAGACACATATTATTTATATATATATATATATATATATATGTATATATATATATATATATATATATATATATATATACAGAGATATGTTATAGTAAAGATGGTCAAATGCTTTCTGTCTGACTGATTTAGTATGCTGCAAAAATAAATGTATTCTTTTCATTTGGATTTCACCCTTGTGGAGGAGTTAGTGGAGAGCCCTAAATAAGTTGTGACAGACTGGGCTGAATAGGTTCTAGGGGAGGAAGAAACAGCAGTGGTTGAAGGGCCATCTTGGTATATGATAGATGTGAATGTTAGAGAGAAATCCAAAACACTTGTATTTACAATGACAAAAAGAGGGTAATGTGAAGAAAGAAGGCTGTAATAAAGGTTAGAAAGAAAGAGCAGTGTTGATAATGAAGAAGACAATGGGAGGATAGGGAGAAAATATGCAGAGACTGTCTGTAATCACAGTTTTTCTCACATGTATAGGTCAGTGAATACAGGAAGCCTGTCACGGCTACAAGATGGAAGGCAGAAACCCACATATTGTTTTCTATGGGCCTTGCTCCCATGCTACATTATGTCACCGGGACTTCCTATTTAGTATAATTAACTCTAAGGTCATCCCTCTTCAAGTGACAGGGAAAAAAAACGCATGTTTCTTGTCCCAAGTTTATATTTGGCCAAATTGGTTTCAGGGACATAACCTGTCTCCACCAGATGTTACCCATTTCTTAGAAGACAGTACTGAATAATATGAAGCGTTGAAACAAGCAGCTTCTCTGCATTCACCAAGTTTTGCATGAGAGTTGTCATTGAAATTTCAAGAACTGCTATTGCAGTCTTCAGAAAAGTCAAATTACAAATGTGACTGTGGGGGAATATGTCTATTCCTCCTAATCTGAGGGACAGTGATCATGGAATTAGTGTAAGTAGTACAGGTGTATAAAGACTTTAACAGCAGATTTTGAAATTCATTCACTATTTTTTTGTTTGAACAACATTTTGGGGGGAGTGAGGCTTTCAGGACCAGCACTTTCAGGTCTCGTACTTGTCACAGGGAGCCATTTCATATTTTTCTTTACAAATGCTAAGATTTTGTCTGCCTGGAAAGGTAAATTAATATTTGGAGTTTTGAAATTGACTTTTGGAGGGCCTACATTCTCCTTTGAGGAGGAAGTTGTGAAAGAAGTAAAAGGGCATGGAGAAAACAAAGAATGAATAGGGCCAAGTATGGCAAGAGTTGATGAAAGCTAACATAACCAATGACACTTTCATGGTTTTGGTAAGATGAAGATTAGGTCCATTTGCATAAAAGGAATTATAAATGAAAACTAAGCAGCTAAATGCAGATTATACTTGTGTCAGTCTTGGTGAAGGTGATGGGGAAGTTGCCCAAACCACAGATCTATCCTTAAAGGTAACCTCCGTGAAGAAAGATGCATGGAAGAGATATCAGATAAGCCTTAGTCAGTATCATGCAATCAGTGATGGCTACAGTGGTTTAGAGCAAAAAGGGAATGTGGTCTACCATAGCAAGGTCTCTGACTCCAAGCCACATAGGATGCCAGTGTAAAAGTTAAAGTGCATGATTAATACTCTAGAATAATGGGGTGAAAGTTTTATTGTGCTGTTCTGGAAAAATGGCGATAAGGAATGATTTTAAGCACAAATTCAAATTGTTAATGTGCTTATTAGCTGTTTATGTAACATTAAAACAGACAGTACACAAATGCACATACATATACACATTCACACCAGCTCAGCTCATAAGGCTTAAAATTCCATACATATACACATTCACACCAGCTCAGCTCATAAGGCTTAAAATTCCATCAATAAGTACTTTAAAACTAATAACTGTTTTTAACTTTATTGGAAGCAAGATGACATAATGGGCTTTCAGGGTCCACTTAAAACCACTCTGTGCAGGAGGATCAATAAGCCAGTGTAGTAGAAGACTGTGTTGATATGGAGCTCTGTCAAACAACAAATGCATTCCAGAAGATTCTATTCTAACCATAAGGATTTCTAGCAGCCCGGCAACTCCGATTGTCTAGACCAGATGAAGGTACTTTCATCTGTGAATCAGTTAATCAATGCACTATACCAAACACCATTCCTAGTGGCATAGTGGCGCAGTGTATTCCTACCGAATTGCAGTTACATTCTTCAGAATAGGGCTTGTCTGACTCTGGGAAAATAAAAGTGATACTTTGGTGACTGAAGGTGAGAACATTTTCTAGGAGGATTGATACAGGCTGGTAGCCACTTTAAAACGATGCTTATTAAGTTTAATATTAAGAAGAAGCACTAGCAAACAGTACAGACTAAGGTAGGATATTGAATGTTTGGAAAGGAAACCTGCTGAATGTCTTGTATAAACTGCAATATAAGCAGGAAGCTTAGATGCCTATGAAAAGGTATAGGTTCATGGCATACAATGGTTATTATTTATCTTTGCAGGGCAGTTTTAAGACCACACTAGAGTACTTATCCGATTTTTGAGAAAGCTATGAAGAATATTAATCCTGAAATTGTAACAAGGATAAGTTACCCTGATGAGAAGCTGTGAGTACTTGTACAATTTTGAGGAAATAATGAAGAAGGAATAATTAGTTTACAACCACAGGATACCTTAGGAAAGGACAAAATGGGCAGATTTCAGAAAAACAATGAGGGACATGGAAAACCTATGATTGCTTCAGCAAGAGGGCTCTATTTTTAAATATATGATATGATTACTTTAGACAAACTATGTCTGAGTCAGTATCTCTAAAACTGAAACACACATTTAATGAAACTTGTAACACAAACCAAAACAAACAACAAAAAAGAATCCAACAAAATGCATTGTGGGGTGAGAAGCCACATTCCTTGAGTCCTCCCCTCCCCATAGGCTCATAGGATGTGACTAGTCTGTTGGCCCAGAGGCCCTTATAAGCCTAGCCAAGAATTTGTCCCATGTTCCCTCAAAGTCAGCACCTGTTTCCCCTGTCCAGCAGGGACACAGGTGGGATCCCAGGGGTGTATTTTCTGTTTCCCATCCAGTTGTCCAGGTTCCTGTTAAAGAGGGCTAGAGAGATGCTTTACTTGATATGGAGAGGGAGTCTAGTCTACAGATGGGGGGAGTCTTTGTGACACAAATCTGTCCTGCCAGCAAGTTCTGTTTATGTCACAGACCAGGTTAAGGCCTTGTGTGTGGGTTGCGTGAGTGGAGTTTGACTTAAGGATATGCAGCAACTCCATCAAGGCTGGGTCTGAGATGGCCTTGTATGCCAGACACAGGTCACCTCTGAGCAGTCTGTGTGAGACTGAGTAGAGGGACAGAGCTTTTAGCCTATCTGTATATGATAGGTGTTTTAGACCCAGGATTTTCCTGCTCAGGAACCTCTGTGCATGTGCTTGGCAAGGTACATGCCAAAGGGGGCATTGTACTCGATAATGGGTCTGATAAGGGAAGTGTACAGGGATGTTATGACCTCCTTGTTCCTCGATGAAATACCCTTATTTATGAAGTGGTCCATGTAGAAAGCCTTCCATACAACGGAAGCATCTTGGTGGTCAAAAGTCAGGTTGCTGTGTCAACCTGGGTACCTGAATCTGTCACGACTAATTGTGTGCTTAGTACATTGTTATTAATGTGATAACTAGAGGGGATGCCATTTCCCCCAAAGGGGGTAGTGATGCATTTCTTTGCATTCAGTTTGATTCCATGCTTCTGGCACCGGTCATTAGATTGGGTAAGGCCCTCTTGGAAGATGTTCACATCACTAAGGGAATTTAAGATAGCGCCCAGCTTGAAGTCATCTGCAAACTTGGCCAGCCACAGACCACTGGTTTTAGCTTGCACCTCAGAAAAGTATATCCCAAACAGTAGAGGCCCCAAGACTGATCCTTGGGCTAGACTGCTCGTTATGGGTCTACTACTAGAGTTAGAACCCATTCAGTCAAAACAGGGGAAGCTATCAGTGAGCCAGTTAGCAACCTCTCTGGTAACATACAGGTTGATGCCTAGTTGGGAGGTTTTATCTATTATGTCCAAGTGGGGGATAGTGTTAAAGGCTTTGTCTAGGTCAGGGTAGGTGGTGTGCACTGTCTTCCCCTTGTCCATGGCTTTGGTGACTGTTTCGAAGAAGTTGACCAAGTTTAACAGGCATGATGTCCCTTTGACAAAACCAAACTGTGTGAGGTCAAATGTTTGGAGTTTGCCAATGTCCTTGTTTATAAGTTTCATGGTAATGCATTCCATGGCCTTGCAGATAAGGCTAGTTAGGCTGATGAGCCTATAATTGCCTGGGGTAGTGGGCGCTCCACCTTTGTGTGGAAGGATGACAGTGGCTGTCCTCCATTCAGCTGGGATGAAGCTGGTGCTCAGGCTTTGGTTGAATACGGTGTCTAATGGAGCAGAGAGTTCTTGCAGGATACAGCCAGAAGTGTTATCGGGTCCCATGGAGACTGTATTCAAATCCTGTGTCTGTGAATTCCTACTAATTATGGAATAAGTCTTTGTATTCAGGCACTCGGGAGGGAAGCCATAGTCCTCGAGTCCCCCCCCCCCTTGATATATTCAAATTCTATGGCTGTGAATTCCCACTAATTATAGAATAATGTGTTTGTATTCAGGCAGTCATCTGGTCTTGTGGGAAAGAGTGGTATGTTTGAGCATGCAATATTTTGTAACAGTTGTTGAGCAGGATATTGAACTAGGGAGATTAAAATGCTGTTTGTGTGTGATTCAGATATCTCTAGATATAAATACTTAGTACTTTTTCACATGACCACTGTTTAAGTAAATTAAACATTTATCTTGGGTATGTTTTGCATCATATTGTAGGAAAATTTTACTTGCATTATAAAACAAACTAAAACTGCTTAGAAGTTTCCTTACAGGAAATTAAAATGCACTACAGTCTGGCAGTGCAGTGTATTAAGGCTATGGGTTGTTCACAAGCTGTTTCCTGTAGTCATGGGTTTGATTCTCTCAGCTTTTGTTTGCATCCAAACAAGTTACTTAACAAGACAGTGCTCCCAGGCAGAGCAAGAAAAAGATTCTGATATATCTAGTGTTCTACATTTTCATTATCAAATAAATATGTATGCAAATAATGCCTGTGTGTAATGTGTACTGAATGAGCCATTCTGATCATTCAAAGCTCAGCCTGTTTTCACATGACTGTAGTTTTAAAAACTCCTTTTAATTAACTACTTGCAACAAACCTGGATAAAGAATATACATTGACTGACATGATTACCATTTAAAAGTGAAAAAGAAGAACCTGTACTTTAATGAAAATGCAGAAACCCAATAGATATTTCTTGCAAGAGGGATATTGAACTATAGTCTGAGGAATGGGGTATAAAGGGCAAAGAATATGTGAAGGAAGAAGAATAAACAGGGACTGGCATTTTGGAGATGAGCTGCAACAACTATGATGGCAAGATTGA
Organism: Protopterus annectens; assembly: GCF_019279795.1. Classification (NCBI taxonomy): domain Eukaryota; kingdom Metazoa; phylum Chordata; order Ceratodontiformes; family Protopteridae; genus Protopterus; species Protopterus annectens. The sequence continues at coordinate 1,393,752,881 of NC_056732.1, forward strand.
TTATTTAACATACCTCTCATCTATACAGATTTTCACCTCATATTTTTGGTCCAGTTTTCATGAAATTGTGGATCTCTTGCAAATTAGTGGCAAATCATTAACGTTTGAAGTTAGAAAATAATGACAGACATTTGAGTTTCTGACTTCATACCCTTCAGAAAATTCACGCTAATGCAAAATCTGTTATTCTATCAACTTTCTAAGTTTGTAAGAGCAATATTTAAACAGTGTCCCTACTTTGGGGCCTTTGTCCAGATTTCTTGCTCTAAGAGGTTATGCGGTATGATTACAGACTCTCATTTTTCCATGTTCATAAGGAAAAGGAATGTCTTATGCACTTTCTGTATTCATTCAGGTCCTCCTCTATGTGCTCACTGCTTACAGTTTTTATTTCTGTTTCCCAGGCTTGCCACTGTGTGAAAATGTTTTTTTTTTTTCTTTCCTTGCTAAGCAGCTTTAGATTCATTGCTAAAATGTGGTTGCCATGGCTACCTTTATTCTCAGCCTGGCATTACAACCACTTCTTCGGTCATGTTAAACTAGAAGCAGTATTTATTAACAGGAAATAAGGAAGTAAAAAGGGGGGGGGGTTATGTGGGTGTGCATGTCTGTTTGTGGTCTAATGAAAAAGGCTGCAGTTCTATAGTCAAACTTCCATTTTTTTCCCTTCTTGTACAGTTTCCCACTGGAAATATTCATTTCCCACTGGAAATACTCATTTCTTGTTTTTTCCCCCTCTTATTCCCCTTTGTATTAGTACAACATGATAGGGCAGTTGGAGAAGTAAGATACAGGGCAAGACTGTACTTGGTTTTCCAGTACTCAGGCTGTTTCCTGAAATACTAAATACTGAACAAAAGATCTCTTCCCCCATATCTTTTAGTCTTCATAAGCAGCAATATCTGCAGTAGTTACAGAAGGAACTCTGTATCACCTAGATGTCCTTCCTTGTCACTGTTACAGTATTCATAACCTGAGGGATCTCCTGCCAAGATAGCCTAACATCTGGCCAGTATATCAAAGCCTTTACCTACTACCAGCATCATACTTCAGATGCATGTTCCCCACATCAGCAGAGGCCATAAAAGTAATGTATGGGTGCTCCAAACTCAGAACTTTTTTTTCTGTCAGTCAGATTGCCATAGTTGAACATCTGTCTGAATGCTCTTTGTTGTGCTGGTTATACTGAGCATCTTCAAGATAAGTATTCAGTTTGGTTTCTTTTCCTTTACCTTCTATTTTGAGAGTTCATGTCATCCAAGAAAGGGAAATGTCAATGCGAGAGGCAGATTCCCCATAAAGATCATCATAAGAAGTGTCTGTTCTGTTTAGGTGTTCTAATGACCACACTCAGTGCTCTATTTGTCAGGGATTTGTTCTGAAGATACTTAGCAATCATCTTCACTTTATTTTGAGAACCAACATCTCCAATTATTAGCTCAGGGTACCATGGCTGAGTCCTCCCACCCCGGGGTACAGCAATTGCTTAAGAAAAAGGCCAAGAAGTCTAGGTACTGCAGCTACTGTCCAGTCTCTGCTAGATGTCTGCTTCTCAAGGTGGATGATAACCCTGAAGAACCTGCAGTGCTGATGTCATTGGTTCCCTCTACTGCAAACCTGCAGTGCTGATGTCATTGGTTCCCTCTACTGCAAACCAATCATATGTCTGAATGGAAATTACTTCTTATACATCCTCCAAGGCTTTGCAAATGTCTGCAGTGGACATTGAGGGGGAACTAAAGCTTATTTTATCTGAGGATTCTAGGGGGATCCCCCAGATCTTAATTAAGGAGGAGGTTCCTGCTATCCTGATTGAGTCTAGACAGTGTTTAGAGATGCCTAATTTGGTTAAAGCTTAGATCCCCCTTAAGAAGACACAGAAAACTAAGCACAATTCCTCCACTTCCAAGGATCCTCAAAAGGAGTGGCAGAATTTTACTCTATAATGCTCTGATGGCTTTGAGACCAATGAGGGATAGGGATCCTGGCTCTTCTGCTGAGGATTCAGATGATGATTCCTTAGGTCACTCCTCCCAGATGCCTTCAGCATTGCATTATACCTCTGAGAAGGGGGAGGAGTCCTTAAGCCCTGACTGTCTTATCGAGGAACTGTCCTGTGGGCATACAGTGGTGTGCATGATGGAACATTTTAAGTGGGACTGTTTCCAGGTCACTGACATCCAGAAAAAGTATTATGAGTTGTTGCAAATGGACTCCCCTAAGTCTTCTGCTGTTCCCCTTGCATTGGCTACTCTACCTGATACTTTTACTTTTTTTGGCAGCTTCCTTGGCCCTGATTCCCAACCTCCGGACCCTTTTTATAAAGTGCCTTTGGCTTTCAAGTTCCTTTACAAGTGTCATCCTTCTGACCCAGCTGTGGTTTCTGTCTCTGCTACTAAGCCTTTCTGTCTTTTGCCTTCTTCCAAGCTTCTTCCCTCTGACAAGGACAGTCAAGCTGTGGAGAGGCTGGGAGAGAAACTGTATATTTCTGCCACTCTGCATTCTGTGCCATAAATTATCAAACTCACATTCCCAAGTATATTTTGTTTCTTTTGTCTCAGATTGGGGGGGGGGTGCTATCTTACCTGCCTGATTCTGAGGCCAAGTCCACTGCTCTTTCCTTGGTGGGCTCCACTTAGGTGGTTCATCACTTCCTCATGTGTAGCTACAATGCTGTTGATTCATCCTCTAGAACTGGTGCTTCAGGCTCTATTATGAGAGTCTTAGCCTCATCTGCAAGCTTCTTGATGCTCCTTTGGGTAATCAAAATATGTTTGGTACTGCAGTTGCTAATTTATTTAAGAACTTACATGACCAAGGCAAGGTCATGAAGAATCTTAAACATTTTTTTTGTCTCTCCCATCCCTAAGTTTCAGAGAAGTTATCCTGCTAAAACTACTTTTGTTTGTAGACAGCTTTAGTATATTTTTAAAGGAAAGAAAGTTTTTAGGTGGAACCTTCTTTCCTTTAAAATATGTTTTTTCTAAGAAACCTACTCCAGCCCCCAGTCTCCCGAAAGCCCACTTTTCAGAACAGGTCTGCCTGCATCTGACATTCTGTCATCCTTTCCCCTCTGCCAGGTTCCCTTATTTCTCAGACCTTCTCTGTCACTCCCTGTTTGGCATCAGATTACTACATTCACTTGGATTCTATCAATCATCTGTATTTTATGGTCTGGAAATCCCACTCCCCTCCAGACCAAGTTCCTCATTTTTTTAGTGACACTGCAGAGTTTACTGGATCAGGGTACCATTTAACCTGTTCCAGAGGTCCTAAGGGGTGCAGTTTTTTTTTCAGGATCTCTCTGGTTTTCACGAAATAGGGGTTCTGGAGTCCTGTCTTAGACCTTTCCTTTCTAAATACATTTCACAAAGTATGTCCTTCAGGATGCTGTCCCTTCAGACACTGTTTCCCATCTTGCATCCTCAAGATGTTTTGGTTTCTATAGATCTGAAGGATGCTTATATTCATATTCCCATTCACCCTCTGTTCACGAAGTTTTTATGTTTCTCTCCTTTGTTTTTCTCTCATTTTGAATTCTCTGCTTTGCCCTTTGGACTTTCCACAGCCCCAAGGGTATTCACTAAGTGCTTAGCTCCAGTCATGCTTTTTGGAGGCTTCAAGGCATACAGATATTTCCCTATCTGGATGACCTGCTTCTTCAGGTTCCCTCTCTATTCACGCTCCAGGATCAATGCAGGATCTGCATTTTACTAGACTCCTTCTGTACAGTCTGGGTTTCACCTTCAATCTCCAGAAGTCAGTCCAATCCCCTTCTCAGGATCACATTTTTCTGGCTTGCAGGATTCATACTGATTCAGTGGTGGTTTCTCTGCCTGCTGCCAAGGTTCTGTCTCTAACAACCTACTTCCAGTCTTTACTTCATCTGTCTCTCTTCTTCTAATGGCTCTGGCGTTCATAGCTTCGACTATCCTCTATTCTTTTTTGTCAAGCATCATATGAGGAAGTTCCAGTTGTACCTGCTGTCAGTGTGGCTTCAGCATTACCCCCCTGTGGAGTTTCCAGTTCCCTTATTCTCATCTCAAATTCAAGCTTCATTGGTGGATTCAGCACATATCTCTTAACCCAGGCTTTCCTTTTCAGTTCTCTACTCCATCTATGGAGCTGTTTACAGATGCTTCTAGTAGTCTGAGGGTTCAGGCCCACTGGCCTCTGGAGATGCGGATGCATACTCTTGCTCTCCAGGCAATCCACTCTCACTGGTCCCCAGGCCCTTTAAAGGTCTATTCAGACAACATCATAGTCATGTTATACATCAACAAGGGTGTGTGTGTGTGTGTGGGGGGGGGGGGGTGTACAAGGTCTTATCTTCTTTGCTGAGTAGTACTTTGGGATTTGGATTTAGCCATTCAGCATCATATTTCTCTTCAGGTGGTTTTCATTCCTTAGGAGCACAGCCTTGTGGTAGACTGTTTGAGCAGGTCCAAAGCACAGACTCTTGAATGGATGCTTCACAGAAGTAGGTTTCTGGACATAGTTTATTGGTGGAGTTCCTCAAGTGGGTCTTTTTACCTCTCCTCTGAACAGACAGCTTCCTTGCTTCTTTTCCAGAGTCTTAAGTCCTCTGGCTGTCATGTCTTTTCCCTGGAAGGGACTGTTCCTCTATGCTTGTCATCCTATTCCTCTTCTTCCTAGGGTCCTGCACAAGATCAAAGAGGACTCTCCAAGACTCTTGTTGCTGACTCCCTTTTGGCCCAGACAGCACTGGTTCCCCCTCCTCTTTCATCTGGCCAGGGGCAATCATCACAAGTTCTCACTAAATGGATCTTCTCACACAAGATGAGGTCACTCCTTCACCCTCACTCATCCACACTTCAAGCTGACACTTTGGATGATAGGGTTTTAATCCCCTTTCATAGGTTGGTACTAGGCTATCGGCCCAAGGGCTTATACAAGCCTAGCCATAACAATTCCATGGATATTTCTTCCCACAATATTTACTTCCCTGAATATCTGTCTAGCAGGGCGACTGACATGATCCCTGGGGTGAATTTCCTATCTCCCATCCAATTGTCAAGGTTCCTTTTGAAGAGGGCCAAGAAGTCTCTCTGCTTGACATGCATGGGGAGTCTCTGGGTCAGGAACCTATCCCTGCAGCATGTTTTGTTTATTGTGATGACAAGGTTTGGATCCCTGGAGTGTGTGGCTCTGAGGGATTGGGATTTCTTTAAGTGGAGCATGTCCAACAGCTCAGGGTTTGACATGGCCTTGTATGTTAAGCAGAGATCGCCTCTGAGTAGAGGATATGCCACAGAGTATAGCTGGAGTTTTTTTAGATGGTCAGCATAGGGCATCTGCTTTAGGTCAGTGATTCTTTTAGTGAGGTATTTTTGCGGCCTTTCCAGCTGTTGCAGATGTCTTGAGAGGTACATACCAAATGGGGCATTGTCCTCTATAGTGGGTCTAATGAGGGATGAGTACAGTGGGACAAAGACCTCCTTTTTTCTGGATGAAAAGCCCTTAGTGATGAGGTGTGCCACATAAAAGGATTTCCTGACTGTTGTGGCGATGTGGTTATTGAAGGTGAGACCACTGTCCACCTGTGTCCCTAAGTTTCTCATCACACTTTCAGTGTTTAGTGTACTGCCACCTATATGGTAATTCATGGGTACATGGTTTTCTCAAAGGGGATAACTATACAATGTGAGAGTGTTCAATCTCGCCGGTTGTTCTTACACCTGGGTTCGGAGCCGATCCTCGGCTCCGTGTCGGCCACTTGGCAAAGCTCTGCATCGAGAAGAAGCTCGAGACCAACCTAACTCCCACAATCCCCCTCTGCCTTTACCTCAGATCTAGTTTGCCGCTGCAACGTTCGCATCATATTTGATGAGCTCGGACCACCTCAAAGCTAAGATTTATTATTTCTTATATTTTGGATAAAAATATTGCTCTTTAAAGTTGACTGTGTGTGTGTGAGTAGTATAGCGAGGGTTTCTCGGTTCCGTATATAGTTTTTATATACTTTCTTAGAGTTTATTCCCTCGGGGCCTACCCCACCCTTTAACTTTTACTGGATTGACTACAGGATTTGACTTACTTACAGGATTTGACAATTTTTTACTGGCTTTGACATTTTGTACTGGCTTTTCTATTGTACCTGAATTTGACTTTGTTAACATGTCTGAAAAGGCTAAATCAGGCTTCAAAAGGTGCCAATGTGGACAGAAAATGTCTGTCACAGATAATCATAGTTCCTGCGTCTACTGTCTTGGCCCTCTCCATCTGCAGGAAGACTGTTCCATCTGCCATTCTTTCAGTGGAAGGGTCATGACAGATAGGCGCAGGAAACTTATGGATAGGGGCCTTTTGAAGCCTGCATTCCAAGAGGCTCTGGACGCATCAGACCAGGCATCTAAATCCTCGAAGGAATCGAAGACGTCGGAGCCCATGTCATCGGCTCCGAGCTCTTCATTTAAAGTTCGATCACCGGTTCCACAGGCTTCGGGGCCAAGTGTTGAACTTTTGTCAGTTACCGAGCCTCGAGTCTTGGAACCGGTGACGGAGCTTCCTCCTCCTGTACTTTTGAGGTCGGCTCCGTCTTCGATTCCTTCGACGCGTTCTTCAAGGCCCCTCTCCGATACCGATGTAGACCATGTGGTGCAGAAATTGATGGAGAATACAGCCTGTTCCAAGCTCATCTCTGTCCCCTCTCAGTTGGTGTCGAGACTCGAAGGCCTTCCCTTATCTCCACCTGTTCCTCCTCCGAGGCCTATCCAGTCTTCGGTGCCGGGAGAGGCTGATCTGTTGATTGTGGAGCCCTCGGTGCCGGAACCGTCTTTTTCTCGGTCGGCACCGTTCACCTCGACTCCGTCGGATCCAGTACCGGAGTCTCGGAGCCGAAGATCCATCCTTGGATCGGGGACTGAGAGTCGGACCGATATTTCGGTTCCGACTCTCCCTCTCGGAGCCTCGGCTCGGATCGACTCGGCTCCGTCCTCGGGGTCGATGCCATCGGTGCCTGTCTCGGGGATTCCTCCGATTTCTTCGGAACCTGGGGATGCCTCGACTCGGGACCCAGGGGCCTTCGATCTCATGAGGAAGGTGTTGTCTACTCAGACAACCACTTCAGCAGAGACAGCTTCTCCTTCCCATAAAGGTCCGTTATCCTCCTCTGCACCCGCAGCTACATCTAAGCGTCGAGCACCAGTGTCTCAGCCACCCCTTGAGGGTGCCCCCTCTTCCTCGGAGGCTTCATCGGATGCCCCCCCGAAGAAGTTCCGAGGAAAAGATTGTGTAAGAGGAGACACTTGGATTCTCCACAGGAATCCTTGACATCGGACACTGACTTGGATGAGTCAGAAGGGTCCCCTAAATCACCCTCAGAGGATGTCTCCTTTTCTGACATCCTGGAGATCCTAAAACAGAGAGGTGATTGGCAAGCCCTACCCCCTTCTGAGGATGAGTCAGTCTTGCTGAAGGCATTCGGTGCTCGCCCTTCCTCCTCCTGGGTCACTCCGCCCTTCGATGAATTGATGGAATTGATTGCTCAGAGGGCGTGGGAGACACCTGACACGGTGGAGCCAGTCCCTAGAAAGCCTAATAAATATATTACAGCCCCCCAGGACAAGGCTTATCTAACAAAGGGAGTTCCAGTGGACGCTATGGTGGTGGCAGCGGCCACGAAAAAGGAGATGTCTGAATCTTCCTCATCTGTCCATCCGCCTAACAGAGATTCTAGGACTATGGACAGGTATGGGAAGCGCATTTTTAGTTCAGCGGCTTTTTCTATGCGATCCCTGAACTATTTGATCCATTTTACACATTTACAGAGGGATCTAATCAAAGAGTTGGGAGATACCCTCCAGGGTACTACAGATGCTGCTGTCTCGGAGAAAGTTACAGCACATCTCAATACCCTTACATCTATTGCAAACTCGTCCATGAGGCTGATCTCATACGCAGCCGAAGGGTCGAGTAGGGCAGCGGCTTCAGCGATTGCTCTTCAAGTCTTCCTTTACTAACGCCCTATTTGATGGTGCCACTCTCTTTGGCCCCAAAGTAAAGGAGACCCTTACCCGGTGTGAGCAAGAGGGAAAGACTGTCTGCTGTCGGAGTCCGTTTTTCCACCCCATCCAGACCGTACCCCAAAGGGCAACGTGGTGGGAAAATGTGGTTTCGAAAACCCCAAGGCTCTTTCCCAGGCACACAGGGTGATGCCCCCTCTAGAGGCAGAGGAGGGGGCAGAGGTGGAAGACGTCGCCCTGGCGGCAGAGGGGGTCCGCAAAACCAAGGTGACAGGGATACACTCCCCGGGAAACCTTTCCAGCACTCCTGAGAGGAGGCCCGGCTGTCCTGCTCTGGAGGCAGTCAGGGGTCGCTTAGCTTTATACCCTCAGGCCTGGCAAAGTCTTACATCAGACAATTGGGTAAAAAGCATTGTTACCAGAGGTTACAAAATTCCCTTCCTATTGCCCCCAATTCCGCAGAAAAGACTCCCAGATGTTCTGCCCCATCTGCAAGGCCCTGCAGCTATAGAAATTTCAAAGCTGCTAGAAAAAAGAGTCATCCAACCAGTCCCAGTGGACCAGAGAGGGTCCTTACTCAAGGTTCTTTTTAGTTCCAAAAAAGACAGGGGACTGGAGGCCAATTCTGGACCTAAGCAAACTCAATACCTTCATCAAGAAAGAAAAGTTCCGGATGGTCACGCTTCAATCGATCCTTCCATTCTTACAGAAGGACAACTGGATGTGCTCAATAGATCTAAAGGACGCATACTACCACATAAAACTGGCCAGGGCATTCAGGGATCACTTGCGCTTCCGGCTGGGAGCCAGTCACTTTCAGTTTCGAGCCCTGCCCTTTGGTCTGACCTCAGCCCTCAGGGTTTTCACCAAATGTATGGCAGTGGTAGCATCTCACTTGAGGCGCCTGGGATTCCAGGTGTTTCCGTATCTGGACGACTGGCTCCTTTCTGCCACCACCGAGCATCGACTGATTCAGGCCAGGGATTACACACTTCAACTCTGCGTTCATCTTGGAATTTCCGTAAATTTCGAAAAATCTTTACTACAGCCATCACAGCATATCTCATTCATAGGAGCAGAATTGGATACGCATTGCTTAATCCTAAGACTTCCTCCAGAAAGGATAGCCTCCCTACAAAAGCATATATCTCTTCTTCTATTATCCAGAAAATCCCCAGCAAAACTGGTTCTGAAGGTTTTGGGTCTCATGGCAGCTTCTGTCATTGTGATACCCTTGGGAAGACTGCACATGAAAGTTCTTCAATGGCTACTGTTTGCAGAATGGTCGTTCCAACACTTACCCCTGACGCACGAAATTCACATCACAAACATATGCAAATCACACCTGGCTTGGTGGCTTCAGACTTGCAATCTTTCCAGCGGAAGACCATTTGTGCTACCCACGCCGACAGCTACGGTGACCACGGATGCTTCCCTGATAGGGTGGGGGGCATCTTTCTGGGACAGACAGTCCAAGGCGAATGGTCCAATTTGGAGTACAATCTGCACATCAATGTTCTAGAGTTGAGGGCAGTGTTTCTAGCGTTGCAACACTTTGCTCCCCTCCTTCCTCTAGGGACAATTGCAGTTCAGTCGGACAACATGTCCGTAGTATGGTACATAAACAAACAAGGGGGAACCAAGTCTTATCAACTATGCAGAGAGGCCATGAGAATTTGGCAATGGGCGGAGTCCACGGGTCGCTTTCTGATAGCAACGCACATCCCGGGGTTATCCAACGTCATAGCGGACAGGTTGAGCAGAGCCATCCTGTTACCTCACGAGTGGTCCCTCAAACAATCAGTTGCGAAGGAAATTTTTCGCAAGTGGGGCCAGCCTTCCTGCGATCTGTTTGCGTCTCCAATGAACGCCAAATGCAGAAGCTATTTTGCCCTATTACCCCCTCCAGGGGAAGTCCCCAGGGACGCTCTGGTTCACGATTGGCCCCCGGGTGTCCTGTACGCTTTTCCTCCTGTTCCCCTGATTGCAAAATTTCTACAGAAAGCCAACAACCTGCAAAGGACAATTATCCTCATTGCCCCATTCTGGCTTTGTCAAATCTGGTTTCCCTTTCTTCTGGCACACCAAATTCGGGAACCCTGGATCCTGGACCCGAAGCCGGATCTACTGACCCACTCGTCAGGGGCTTCCCACCTGTCGCTACTCTCCCTCAGACTAGCAGCTTGGCTGCTCTGCTTCCCTTCTTAGCCAGGTCTGATCTTCTTTCCCCTGCAGTTCGAAATATCCTGGTGGCTTCTCATAAAGCTTCCACTACAAAAATTTACACTAGTAAATGGAAGCGTTTTGTGCACCGGGCAAATACACATCAATTGGACCCCGTGATAGCTCCTCTAAATAGGGTCTTGGAGTTTTTAACCGAACTGTTCCACCAAGGAGCTTCTCCTGCCACTTTGAGAGTGCAATTGGCTGCCATTTCAAACTTTCATGTGGAAGAAAGTGGGGCTCCTATTATGGCTCACAGACTTTGTAAGGCCTTTCTAAAAGGATCTTTCCATATTAGACCTCCAGTTAGAAGTCCTACATCACCTTGGAACTTGAACCTTCTTTTATCTCAGCTGATGCTACCACCTTTTGAACCAGCCTCTTCCTGTCCTTTAAAGTTTTTGTCATGGAAGACCCTCTTTTTGGTGGCTATTACATCGGCCAGACGAGTGTCGGAGCTTCAAGCTCTTTCCGTTAAACACCCTTATTTGATCTTTCACCCTGATAGAATATCTCTTCGCACTAATCCATCTTTTCTTCCCAAAGTTTGCTCCGTTAATAATATTAATCAGTCCATTGAGCTCCCCACCCTTCAAAAACCACTCCAATAAGTTGGAATACATGTTACACAAGTTAGATGTTCATAGACAACTCAGATTTTACTTGGATAGAACAAAAGATCATAGAAAAACAGACCAGCTTTTTATAGCCTTTGCAGACAGCAAGAAGGGTATGGCAGTTACGAAACGAACCCTTTCCAAATGGCTTTCCGATTGTATTATTTTTGTTTATACTGCCTCGGAGCAAACTTTACCTGTCAAGCCCAAAGGGCACTCTACAAGATCAGTATCTACATCCCTGGCTCATGCAGCCCGCCTACCGTTAGACACTATTTGTGTGGCTGCCACTTGGTCTAAACCACATACATTCATTACTCATTACAAAGTAGACAGGATTTCTAGGGACAGGGCAACCTTTGGTTCCACTGTGCTCAGGAACGTTCTCCCGTGAGTTCCTCAGGAACATGGAGCTAGGGACGCTACCCAGGTGTAAGAACAAACGGCGAGATTGAACACTCTCACATATAGAAGTTATGTCCTTACCATAACGTTCCATGTGGAGTGTTCATCTCGCCTTTGTTCTTACATTCCCACCCTCCCACCCTCAGGAAGAACGTCCAGTTTAGGTGTCTGGTTTGGTTCTCCTGCTTCTGCCTTTAGCAGTTGTTGTGGATATATTTTTCAGCTATGTTGTTCTTGTTGGCATGAATGTGTTATATTCTCTCTGTTGACTTCTGGTTTGCTTGCAAACTAGATCTGAAGTAAAGGCAGAGGGGGATTGTGGGAGTTAGGTTGGTCTCAAGCTTCTTCTCGATGCAGAGCTTTGCCAAGCGGCCGACACGGAGCCGAGGATCGGCTCCGAACCCAGGTGTAAGAACAAAGGCGAGATGAACACTCCACATGGAACGTTATGGTAAGGACATAACTTCTATTTTCTTGGCATTAAACAGCATTTTTCTGAGGATGTGCCTAGGGTTCTGCAAGAGGCCAGGAAACCCAGTACCAGAAAATCACTACAATTCCTTAAAGGTGTCCTCCTCATGAAGTCCCCCAAGAAAACCTATTCTTCCTCTCAGGACCTTAATTCTGTTCTTGAGAGGTTGACCTGGACTCCTTTTGAGCCTACTGCTGCTTCTTTTTAACATTACACCTGGAAAGTTGTTTTATTAGTAGCCCTCATCTTTTCCAAGAGAGTTTGTGAGCTCCAGGTCATGATGTTGGGTTGCCCTTTTTTGATTTTTCATAGGGACAGGGGTCTTTGCATACTAATCCTTCTTTTATGCCCAAGGTGGTCAGTGAGTTGCCCCTTAATCAGTCTATCCAGCTTCCCTCCTTTTTTTCCTTCTATGCAACCTGCTAGTGAAAGGTTTCTGCACACCTTAGATCTTCCCAGACAGAATCAGATAAGATGAAGGCCATATGCAGTCTGAGCAGCATTTTGTTTCTTTTCATACCAGAACATTGGGTTTGGCAGTTTCTATGTAAACTGTCTCCTCCTTGATTTCAAGTTCCATTTCCATTTGTTATTCCTTTCATGGCAAGCAGATTTCTGTCACGGTTTGGGTCCATTCTACCAGAGCATTGGTTTCCTCTGGCGCCTTCCTCATAGGTTAATAGGTCTATACTAGGCTAACAACCACTAGAGTCCTTAAAAGAATAGCTATGTAACGGAAATGTGGCCCACAAATTTGATTTATATGGGGTGATTTACTGCCTGTCTCTGTCCATTAGAGACATAGGAGTCAGGCCAGGGTTGAATTTCTGATTGCCCATCCTTTGATCCAAGTTGTACTTATAGGGATAGGGAGCCACTCTGGTTCACATGGAAGGGGAGTCTGTTCCAGAGAACGGGAAATCTATGAGAAACATATCTGGCTCTCCAACATGCCCTATTTATGTTGCTTAATCTAGTAGTTCTGATGTTATTTGATTTGTGGATGTGCAAAAAGATTAGTTAAAAACAGGGTCCAGAGATGCCTTGTATGCCAAGCAAAGATCACCTCTCAGAAGTCTGTATAATACCGAGTAAAGAGACAGGGCTTTGAGGTGATCAGCATAGGAAATTGTGTTCACTTCATGCATTCTTTTTGTATGGAAGCTTTGCGGACATTCCAGTTGCTACATGTATCTGGTCAGGTACATACTGCAGGGGGCATTATACTCTGTGATGGGTCTGATGAAGGCTGAGTAGAGTGGTATGATGACCTCTCTGGACCTAAAATGAATCCAGTCTCCTGTAATGAGAATAGAACCCCCAACCCTCTAATCTTCCACCACTGTAGGTAAGTGTGCTACCTGCTGAGTCAGTGACAGAACAATTCAAGGATATGGACACCAGTTCTATCCTTGAAGCTGCTACTTGTTCCTATGTGCACACCTTCACTAAACATTACAAGTTGAATATCATTTCCAGAACCAGGGCAGGATTTGCCATGGCTATACTCCATAGGTTTGTGGAGGGTTCCTCTTTGTCATCCTCCTCCCATTCCTTACAGTAACTTTTATACTCTCCCATTGGTTATGTGACAGTGACATGGAAGGCCATAGCATAGTTGTGCAAAAATCTTATCATAACAGTAGATGGCCTTCTCTTCACTGTTGCAGTATTCAGTCCCTCCCTCCTACCCCCTTTCTTCCTTTTTTCTTTTGGGAACACCTGGTGGCCGAGGAGCCTTTGGCTTTCTTTTGGGTATCTCCTTTTTCCCATGGATGTACATGTCTTTCTGTCTTCTTGGGTGGCTCTAGTTCTCCTGGGGCAATTCAGTTCTGAGTTTGGAGCATCTGTATGTCAACTGTATGCCCTATGCGGACATGGGGAACATACATTTAATGTACGACACTGGTAATAGATAAAGCCTTTGATATACTGGCCAGACATTTGGTATTCCTTGGCAGTAGATTCCACAGGTTATGAATACTGCAACAGTGGAGAGAAGAACATATATTCTTATGGTACGATTTTACACAGCTGTACTGTCTTTGTCTTTTAGAAATGCCTTTAATTATTTTAATGATTTAAGTGCTTGGGTTCTTTTACTAACAACTACTGTTTTGACTTTACTGATGCAGTGTTACATTTTCCCTTAATCCCTTGAAATATCACCTGTCTGCTTTTTAAGAACATGCAGTTTTCATTTCCAGTCTGCCAGCAGCAACCACAGAGAGTCTCAAAAAATTAATTATAATTAAAACATTTTCTGATGAAAGCTAATGCTTAATGAGTGTGTGCATATCTGTATGTTGTGCTATCAAACCAAGTTTTTTATTCATCCTGGCTACTGGGAAAGGGTTATTCACTGATGTTCTTCGTGTTTCGCTGTTGCATTCATTACATTTCGGTAATCTGCTTGCAGGTTGCCCTTAGTCAGCCTGATTAACAAAGTCTTGGGTCCTGCATCGGTTGCTGTCCCTTCTTCCATGACGTCAGGTCATCAGGGGTATAAAACATGCAGCCGACGCCATTACATGAGTCTTTCTTACTGTGCGGTGCCCGAAGAAGAAGCAGTTCGCAAGTGCCTGTCGGCCGACTCCTGAAATTTTCGTTTTCGAGTTTCAGAACTGAAGTCTTCAACTAAAAGCTAAGTACCCCATTGGGGAAACTTTTTCTTGCTCCTTACCGATGTCAGTAAAAGTTAATAATTGCATTACTTGTGGAAAGCAAATACCTCATAAAGATTTTCATTCGTACTGTATTCCTTGCCTAGGGCCTGACCACGAAGTACCTTGCTATCGGTTTTGTGCTTTATTTAATCAGTGCACTATCCGTTGTCGGTATATTTTTGCCTCTAAGTATTTCGTTTCTCAGTTTAATTATCCAGAAATGTCATCGGTTAGCCATCCGACTACTGGGATTCCGAAAAAACACAAAGATAAAGACAGAGACGAGCTGCCGAGGTCCAAAACTGCCAACGACGCTTCTCCTAAGCCAGTTGCCAGTTTGCTGGTACTCAGTGAGGTGCTTTCACAGCCCCTGATACCCACTACTTCTGATTCCCAGGCCTCTACTGAGACCCATTTGGAGTCCGGTATGCCGCAAGATACTTCAACTATGGAACCCACAGATGTCTTTACCTTGGATGGGTCCGGAGCCGCTGTGCAGGCACTGGCTTCTGAGGGTGTATTCAGGCCTACGGACTTGCATATTAAATCGATGCCTCCTTCATTACTAAGGCCTAAATTTCGATCCATGTCTAAAAAACCGATGCCCAGGCCACATGCTCAGACCTCTATGCCTAAAAAACAAATGATAAAAATGGCTGAAGATCTAATAACTCTAATCAGAGGTAGCCAACCCCACCCCCCCTTCTAAGAGGCCTAGGGCTGAGCTTGACTATGAATCTTCTGATCAGGATTCTGTTTTTTCTGACTCTTCTGATGACCTGGATTTGTCTTTTCCCACTTATGAGGATTCTGATGCAGAGGACTCTATTCCCTCTGCTTCCCCTCCTGGGGATTTTTCTTTTGGGGAAACCTTACATACTCTAAGGGAGCATTTTCACTGGGAAAGCCAGGAATTTTCTGATTCAGAACAGAGGCTTAGGGATTTCCTTCTACTTCAGCATAGACCTTTGGCTATTCCTCCTGTACTAGACATTGTTGATGATGCTTTCTCAGAATCCAGTTTGGCCCCTGATTCCCTGTCTGCTGTTCCCAGTAAACCTGGCAGATACTACAAGGTCCCTGAGTCCCACAAATTCCTTTTCAAAAATCCTATTGCAGATCCAGAGATTATTTCATAGGGGCCCAAGGGCATTAAGGCGTCTACTGCTAAAAATCCTACCCCTTTTGATAGAGACTCCAGGGCGCTGGATAGATGGGGTAAAAAGGTTTACACTTCAGCAACCTTGGCCATTAGAGCTTTAAACTGCCAATTTCATATGTTAAAATATCAGCAACATGTTATTGGACTGCTTAAACAGAAATTGATGTTGATTCCTGCCTGTGTGGAAAATAAAGACTTACAGGATTTAATGCATTCTGCTGAACAAGTTGGAAACATACTTTGCAATGTAGTTTTGATTCTTTAGAGGCCTCTTGCAGGGCTGCTGTTACTGGGTCTGTGCTTAGAAAGCATGCTTGGCTTAAGGAGCAATCTTTGCCTGATCATGTTAAAGCTAAATTGTTGGATGCTCCTTTAAATCAGGACCGCCTGTTTGGCAACAAGGCTGAAGAAGTTCTTAAAAAGATGGAAGATAAAGCTAAATCTATGCAAACTGTTAAAGATTTTTTACAAGTTCAGCCTCCTAGATTTAGTAGGCACTGGCCCTCTAAGAATTGGTTCTTTCCAGGTCTTCTCAAGCCTAACCCAGACACAGCAAAACCCCCAGGTTTCAGCCCCAGGGGACTCACAGAACTAAGCAGTGGGGGGCCTCCACTTTCAAGTCTGGGAATAACAAGACTCCCGCCTATGGTAAACTGTCTCAATGACTTCCTTTTAAAATTTCCAAGCACTTATCTTCTGACTGCCCCTTTGGGGGGAAAGATTGCTCTTCATGCAAAGAACTGGGAACTCATTACCCAGGACAAATGAGTTTTAAATATAGTGTCCCAGGGATACAGATTTCACTTCCACACATTGCCAACGCCAAATGAGTGGCCGGACCTACCCCCAAATCAGTGGGCAGAGGCTCAAAAACAAGTACTTTCAATCTTAAGCATGGGGGCTATTCAGCTGGTACCAGAAGAGGAAAAGGGACAAGGTTTCTACTCGAGACTTTTCCTGGTACCCAGAAAAGACAAATCATGGCGTCCTATCCTGGACCTGTCTACTCTAAACACCTTTCTGGAGATTCCAAAATTTAAGATGCTGACTCATCACCAATTACTTCCTATGCTAGGCAAAGATGCCTGGTTGGCAACACTAGATTTAAAAGAAGCATACCTGCACATCCCAATCAGGGAATCTTGCAGAAGATACCTACGCTTCAAAGCAGGCTACACGCACTATCAGTTCTCTGCACTGCTTTTTGGCTTATTTACTGCACCCAGGGCATTCACAAAGTGCCTAGCTCCAGTTATTGCATTTTGCAGGCAAAGAAGTATTCAAATATACCCATACCTGGACGATTGTCTAATTCAGGCTGAAAGCCAGCACATACTTTTAAATCATCAGTCCTTTATAAAAAGGGTTCTAACTTGTGTGGGGTACACCATAAACAAAAAGAAATCACAACTGTTACCCTGTCAAAAATTACATTCCCGGGAGCAAGCTTGAATACAACTTCCCAGATGGCTTACGTCACTCCAGAAAAGCAAATTCATTTGACAGTATACTTCAAACAAGTGGCCACAAAAACCCTGCTATCTGCAAGACAAATACTGCAAGCCTTGGGGGTTCATGGCCTCCTGCATTCTTCTAATTCCATATGCAAGACTGCATATGAGGAAACTACAGTGGTATCTAAAAAGTCTATGGAGTCAACATTCTCACAGCCTAGAAACAATGATTCCTATCATACCTTGCCTACGCCTAGAGTTCCTTTGGTGTGCAGAGGCCTGCCACCAAAACAAGGGACTACCTTTCACACCACCCCCTGCCACCCAAACCCTAACAACAAATGCATCAGACTATGCATGGGGGGCTCACCTGGCAGGGAAGTGCATTCAGGGGAAATGGAACCCAAGTCAAATGCACCTGTATATCAATCAGAAAGAAATGTCAGCTGTACAGTATGCTCTAACAGCCTTCAAGGACTACATTTTTCCAGGACAACTAAAGACAGACAACACCATGGTTATGTGGTACATAAACAAGCAGGGGGTACACATTCGTACCCCCTCTGCAGACTAGCCATGACATTGTGGAACACAGCCTTGAGCTACCAAGTGCATCTACAAGCTCAATTCCTGCCAGGAAAATTAAATACACTGGCAGACGGACTAAGCAGAAACCTCATGGACCCACACGAGTGGAAACTGGAACCAAGGATTTTCAGCATGTTGGCAGGTGAATGGGGGAGCCCAGATATAGACTTGTTTGCCTCCCCCTGAACTACCAATTGGACAAATTTTGCACAAGGACTTCCCACAAACAAGTCTGGAAAGTGGATGCTCTGTCCTTCAGCTGGAAAAACCTATCAGTCTATGCATTGTTGTTGCACTTCCATGGTTGTGTGCATGTCCTGGTTGTTGCACTCTATTGTCCCACCCAAACACAAGAGTCATGACTTTCCATAATCAAAGATGAATTTAAATGTGTTTCCACAATGGAATTAATCAAATAGTTGTTTTACTTCTTGAAGTTCACAAGGACTAGCATACCTTAAGCATTATTGTCTGTGCTTTTAAGTTTTGATAAACTTAATGCTGGTCAAGATTTTAACAAGGCATGTTTATAATAAAGTAAGAAGTTCCATTTCATTAGCAGAGGCATGAGTAAACAGGCTGTGAAGAGCTTTGTTTTGATTTTCTTGCTACTGGGATCCAGGAGACTTAAGCTACCAAATGTCGTTCAAAAGATCAGGTAGGGGGCTAAGGCACATGACATCTGATACGTCCAGAGACCTGGCATCTTTGAAATTAAAGTTAGAAAAGCACTAGAATTAAAACATTAAATGTAGGGCTTCCTAAGAAAAGAGTGGTGATGTAATAGAATGGTAAACAATATCAGTGGAAATAAATACATAAATAAAAATGCGGTGATCATTTGTAGGATTTATGTAAAATAAATATTAATTTCTATGATAAATAAAAGTGAATTCAAAATAAACTGAAAATGTTGCTGTATTCGTTTGTATAGAATAGCAGTGTTTCTTAGCTGCAGTGACATGATGTCCTGTCATTTACACAACAGGAGTTTTTGTAGTTCTGTAAGAAATGCCTGTGTTGTTAATCTTGCCAATCTTATCCTTTGGAGCTGCCACTGACCTGCTACTGTTGTAAGGCTACTTTGGAATTCTTCATTTAAAGTTAGTAATTTTCCATTTTTTTATTCTTTTGCTCTTTATTACAAATTGTTTTGCTTTACTTTTTTTTGTATTTTAAAATTGTTTTATCTTGGAATTTTAAAAGTAAGTACTTATGGCAAATTAGGAATATTGCTTTTCTGTTCTCTTCTTTGACTGCAACAAGTTTAATGTGATCTGAGGCAGGAACTGAGAAGTAGCAGAAAATGAAAAGATTTTAATCTTTTTGAAACTGCCACTGACCTGCTGCTATTGTGAGACTTAAGTTTCTACTCACCCGTCCACCCTTTTTTTATTGTGCTATTAAATTCAAGGCTCTTGAGTGACCTGTTTCTTTTGTACATTTGACTCTGGAAGCTCCTCTCTCCTCTTACCAATTAGCACTAGAACTGCAAACTAGGAAGATCTTGCCCTTGGTTAAAACTTCATTTATTCCTGTTTTCTTAATTTGCTACTATTTAATGAACACTGCAATATGTAGAGTATTAGTCCATTTTCTTCCATCCATCCTACCTTTGAAATCACAAACATTGGTAAGCCTACCAGTCACTGGTAGCCTGCAGACAACATCTCAGGAATCAGCTTGGGATTAGTGCTTTTGCTTTGCTACTGATGAAAGAAACAGGGCCATTAATATTTAGCCTTTCTAGAGACTACCAGCCAACAGAAAGGCTGTAAACTGCTTCTTAAAGGCCTGCTTGGAATTAATGCTACTGTTTTGCTCTTGACAAGAAAAGGAGCATGAAGACACTGATTCCTGTCTCTGATTGGACAAGTATGTATGGAACTTTCTTGACTTGTCTGGTTTTGGACCATTGCACAGTTTAGCTCTCTTGCACTGAGCTGCTGTTGCTGTACCAAAAAGCCTGCTCCCTGAATGAGCTTGTTATTAGTGCTACTGATTTGCTTCTGGTGAGAGAAGGAGCAAAGGGACATAGATTCTTAGCCAAGTGCAGCTGCGGTGAGACCAGTACTAGGCTCTGGTTTAAGCTGCAGTGAGACCAATACTAGGCTCTAATTTAAGCTGTGGTGAGACCAGTACTAGGCTGTGGTTTATGCTTGGTGACATGTTGCTCTTCATGTGTAGACTAAGATTATTTTTTTTATACAGATATGTTTGTGCTGGTAGCACATTGATCTTTGTGTCTGACAGGTAGCACTTCCAGAAAATCAACAACTTCATAGATGCAACTCCTCCTACAACACACATCAGTAACCACCTGGAACCATAGATCTGCACTTTCCATCTGTCTCTGTAGCCAGCCTGGTTGAAAAGGAAATCTTGAGACAATGTGGCAGTTGTCATATGTTGAATGACAACCACCTACTGCTTAAACCAGCGGGCACAGTGTGTGACATATGTTGTTATACAATGTTCTTGGAGGCAAAACTGTCACATGAAGCCATGACAAATAAGCAGGTTATCACCTTACAATACTACTCTAAACAAAGTACACACATTTAGACAAAACACATAGACGTTCAAATGCTGATGCTCTTAAAAGTAACCTACCTAAACCACGCAGGCCTCCTAAGATAACCTGAAAAAACAAGTACCCTCAGCAACCTCACAAGCACAAAACAGACAGAACCCACCATGAAACATATATCTAAGACTCACACTGACTTTTTTCAAAAGTTCATAAGGCAAACCTCCACACTCTCCAATATCCTAGTCATAGGTAGCTCCATTGTGAGACACACTGATGCACCACTCACCAGGCTGTGCAAGGAGGGGGTTGTGGCCATTTGCCCATCATGCATTAGGATTCACCACATTTCTTAATCACTAAAGTCCTTGTAACACAAGTGCACATATGATACAGTCATAGAAGATGAGGGTGTTAAGTGACTTCAGATATACCTCCTTGTCTATATGACGTGAGACATGATAGAGCTCCCAGAATATATGTTTAAGGATGGTATGAACCTAGTCCTGACCAGCATTCTATCCTTGCCAAGAATGATACCACAACATGAACAAAAGATTATTGTCTTCAAAAACTGGCTTAGCTTCTGGTGTCATTCAAAGAGGGTACAATACATATATGCCTAGGAGGAGACAGTCCTAATTCCTTTGCCTAGGATGACCTGCACCTCTACTTCAAGGCTTTGGTATATTGGTTGAATCTTTGTCCACCCCATAGTGCCTATTTTAGGCAATTTCAGTCTTGCTACTCAATGCTAGGAGTCTTAACAAAATCTCCACTTCCTACAAACATTCCTTACTCCAGTAAAACATTGATATATGCATCATCACAGAGACCTAGTTGAAGATGATCAGTGCAGGGTTTCAATGCCTAGCACACTTTCAAGCCTATTGCATTAGATGAAGGCACTAAAGGTGGTAGTGTTTCCATATTCTTAAAAGAACATTTGACTTCCAAACTCATTTAGACAAGATAACAACCTAGAACTCTTCCATATCCAACAAAATCCCTTATCATATCATAGCCAGCTATAGGACCCATTGTATGTTCCCCTTGTTCCATACCTTCTAACTAGTATAGAGTCCCTCTGTAGTAATCCAAACATCATTCTCCTAGGAGACTTCAACTACCTCTCCATAAACTGGGAGACTCATGCATTTTCAGTTATGTATGTCCATAAATTTCTGGACTTCCATCAGTACAAACTCTCTGGATTAGTTAGTCCACACCCCAACCAAGGGTAAGAAAATCTTGGATTTTGTCCTTAGCAATATGGGGCAGCTTTGCTCCCCACCAATTGTAACTTCCTCCCTTGTCAAATTAGACCATAAATCAGTCACATTCACTATAAATTGACTGAAACCTGAAGTAACTTCCAGTATCTCAGTAGTCAGAGACTATGTTAAGGCAAAACGGAGTGATCAACTGGCTAAATTAAAAAGTCCTTCAGTTTTGATAACCCAACTACCTATGTAGACTCCTTTACTGCCACACCCTATACAGGTGTAAATAGCTGCACAGAGTTATCTGTCCCCCTCAGAAATAAACACAATGCCAAATGGAAAAATAAACCCCAATGGTAGGACCCAAGTATACTAAGCTAGCTGCCCTTGTGAGCTGTTTTAAGCCTAGCCAATTTCCTTCAAAGGTCAAATCCTGTACCTTGTGCCTGTGAGGTAAACACCTTAACCATTATGCCAACCCAGCTCCAAGGGAGGTATAAAGACTGCATACAGTCTTTATAATAAAAGAAAAAAGCTCATTCCATGCAAAAATAAATTAAACTCTTAAAATGCCAAAAACACTCTTGCTAAACTAAACAAGGAACTCTGGACCCTAATCAAATCACCCAAATCTAGATACAAAGTAAACAATAGTCACCCAGGTGAAGGATAACCACAATGCCTTCTTTGTTTGTTGGAAACCTTAGGAAACAGTGTGTAGCACTGCAGTGCTAACAGTAAATGAAATCACATACTCAGACCCAGAGGACATTGCCAGACTGCTAGTTGATATATTTATCTCAAACTTCACCCCCTCTCCCCTCCATTACTCTTAGATCACATACCCAAATCAACACCCCCCCCTCAAATCTCCCAAGACCAAGTTCTCAGGGTGCTATCTAAGGCTAAGAATACTACTACTATGTGACTAGACAACATACCAGGCTGCTTACTGATCAGTCTGATACATGATTTGTCAGACCTCATATAGGGACTATTCAATACCAGCCTCAAAACAAGCTTTGGTAACAGATGAATGGAGGACAGCAACAGCAGCAGTAGCCATTCTCTTAAATAAAGGTGGGGCTTCAATGGACGCTGGTAATTCTAAACTCATAAGCCTGAACAGCCTCATTTGTAAGGCTATGGAATTAATAAATAAGGATATAGGTAACCTATAGACTCTTGACCAAAGCCAGTTTGGATTTGTTAAGGGCAGATCTTGCCTACTTTACTTGGTCAGCTTCTTTAAAAAAGTTACTGTAGCAATGGATGAGGGCAAGTCAGTACATTCAGCATATCTAGACATCACAAAAGTGTTTAATATTGTCAGGTATAATAAATACACTATCAAAGCTAAATGTAAATTCCTATAACTTGTTGGATTGGCTCTCAAATAGAACATAGGAAATAAGGGTGGGTGGCTCTACCTCTTGTAAAGGACCCATCATAGGTTATCCCAGGTTTCAGCTCTTGGACCATTCCCCTTTGGCATTTACTCCTTGGAGGTCAAAGCTAATGTTAAGGGTTTGTGGCTGACCAGATTTTCAGATGACTGCAAACTTAGTCCCATCATAAACTCCCCAGAGGACACCATGATCGTCCAAGCGGTCCTTTCCCAAACAAATGGATGGTGTCAAAACCATGGGCTAAGACTAAATGCATGCATGTATAATCATATTGCTTGGTATGCATGACTCCCTTTGTAATTATCACATTGACAACACATTCCTGAAAATTGATCCTTTAGTTAGAGATCTGGAACTCTATGTCAATAATGAACTGTCCTTTGATCACCATGTATCTGTTATGTTAGGAAGTCCTTTTTATCATACAGCTTATATCTAATGGTATAGGATCCAGGTCCAGGGATGTAATCATGTCACTGTACTTGGCACTCATTAGGCCAGTCATTGAATATAATGCCTTTTTGGTATGTACTTGTCCAGACACTTGTCATAACTGGAATAACCACAACGTTTCCTCAATGAAATGATCAAGGACCTAAATCATAAGAAATGAGGACTGACTTTGAGACATCATGCAGGTTATGTAAAGCCTCAACAGGACCTATCCTATCAGATCTATTACACATTCACAAGTAGAGTGGTGATATAGACACCTGCTCGGGGGAGAGCAATCTCTTGTGCAGATAGAGTGGTGATATAGACACCTGCTTGGGGGTGAGCAATCTCTTGTGCAGCATAAGTAGAAAATGTTGGAGGGAGTTCATAGGTAGGTACTAGGCTATTGGCCCTAGGGCCTATATAAGCCTAAACAAAAAGGTACCCTGGTTTCGCCACCCAAGAAAATTATTTTCCTGTGCCTCTGTCGAGTAGAGCCCCAGAGGTGATTCCCAGGGTGACTTTCCTATTTCCCATCCAATCATCAAGATTTTTCCCTGAAGAGTGCTAATGAGGAGCTTTGTTTGCTATAAGATAGGTAGTTTGTGCCAGAGTATGGGAAGTCTCTGGAACAGGAATCTATCCCTCCAGCATGTTCTGTTTATTGTGGTGACAAGGTTTAGGTCCCTAGAGCATGTAGCTCAGAGGGATTTTGATTTCTTTAAGTGGAGCATGGCCAACAGCTCTGGGTATGACATAGATTTATATGTTAGGCAGAGATCGCCTCTGAGTAGGCAATATGCGACAGAATAAAGCTGGAGTTTTTTGAGGCAGTCTGCATAGGGCATCTGTTTGAGGCTGGTAATCCTCTTTGTGAGGTATTTCTGTGGCCTTTCCAGTTGTTGTAGATGTCTTTTGAGGTACATACCAAAAGGGGTGTTGTACTCTATAATGGGTCTAATGAGTGATGAGTAGAGGGGAACAGTGACTTCTTTTTTCCTCGATGAGAAACCTTTTGTGATGAGGTGTGCCACGTAGAAGGATTTCCTGACTACTATGGTGATGTGATTATCAAAGGAGATACTACTGTCCACCTGTGTTGCAAGGTCTCTTATCACACTTTTGGTGTTAAGTAGACTAGCATCTATGTGGTAGCTCATGGGTACAGAGTTTTTACCAAAGGGGATAACAATGCACTTTTTGACATTGAGCTTGAGGCCATGCTTTGACACCAGGCATCTGTCTCAGTGAGGCCCTTCTGTAAGATGTCCACATCGTTAGGAGTTTCGATTATGGCTCCTAGTTTGCAGTCTTCTCCAAACTTCATTAGCCAAAGACCTTCTGTGTTGGCCTGTATTTCAGAAAAGTAGATACCAAACAGGATGGGACCCAGGACTGAACCCTGTGGTACTCCACTTGTCACTGGTCTGAAGTCGGATTTGGAGTCTGCTACTTTCACAGTGTGGGTTCTGTCAGTGAGCCAGTTGGCAACCCATCTTGTGACATAGGGCTTTATACCTAGTTTAATGAGTTTAATTATAATTCCAGAATGGGGGGTGGTGTCAAAAGCCTTGGCGAGATCTAGATAGGTTGTGTGAACCACCTTACCCTCATGTACAGCTTTGGTGACTGCTTCAAAGAAGTTTGTCAGGTTTAGGAGACATGGTCTTCCTTTTACAAACCTGAACTGGGTGGGGTCCAGAGTTTGGAGATTACCAATGTCTTTGTTTATAAGTTCCATGATTATATATTCCATGGCCTTGCAGACCAGGCTCGTTAGGCTAATGGGGTGGTAGTTCCCAGGGTCTGTGGTGGCTCCCCCTTTGTGGAGTGAGATAACCATCACTGTGCACCATTCAGTGGGCACAAAGCCTGAGGTGAGGTTATGATTGAACATGGTGCTTAGGTGGGGTGCCAGTTCATTCTGTAGTTCATGTAGAATGCAGCCTGGGATGTTGTCAGGTCCCATGGATGCTGTGCTCTTGGTTTTGGAGAGTGTGGTTTTTACCTGTGCAGCTGTGATTACAGGAAATTTGCATTCTTCTGGTATAGAGATGGGCACTTTAGGGGGTGAGAGAGGGGTAAAGTTAGCACTGAACCTATCTGCCAGGATGTTGGCAATATCAGTTGGTTCTGTATATTTAGTGCCATTGTGCTGTAACTCAGAGCAGATCTGAGTGTTGCCATTGAGTTCTTGACATAGCTATAGAGTGCTTTGTGGTTGTCTTTAGAATCAACAGTGATTTTGTTTTCGTAACTAGCTTTGAAGGATGTTATGAGGGATCTCAGCTTCTTACTGAGGCTGACCAGGGAGTTCCTCCAGTCATGGAATTTTACTCTTTTTTTGCAACAGTTTCTTTCTTCCTTATGTTGTAGAGATTGTTTATGGCAGGGGATCACCAGATTGGCTTCCTTTTTTTGGAGGATAACATCTTGGTTCTCTTAGGGAATAGCATGATCCATGCACTTGTATAAGTGCTTATAAAGTGCATTTGTGTAGGATTCAGCAGTCATACCTCTATTATCTGTCTGCATGGGTGTCGTGAAGTTTGCCACTTCTGTCTTAAGAAGCATGAAGTTGGCTTTGAAGATTTTTTTTACGGTGGTTTCCCTAATGGGGGGTGGGGGCAGGATGGGGATGTCTAGGGTGATTAGCTTGTGGTCTGATCTGACCAACGAGGAATTGTCCTCTGGTGTGGAACACCAGTCACCCATGTTGGTAATGACCAGGTCTAGGATATTGCTGCCCCTGGTGGGGGTGTGGATAAGTTGATTCAAGGTGTTGGAATTTATGAATTCCAGAAAACATTGAGCAAAAGAGTTGGTACATGAGTAGTTTTCCCAGTTAATGGTGGGGTACTTGAAATCACCCATTATGAGGGTGTTGGGTTGTACCCTAATATTTTCCAGTGTATCAAGAAATGAGGAGTGGGAATCCTGTGGCATGGTGGGGGATCTGTTGCAAGTTACATTTTGGATTGCAGTCTTGCCCAGAGTTAGTTACACTTGGATAATCTCATATGCATTATGCTGAGCAACTAGCCTGGAGGTGTGGATATCCTTAATGAATATGGCTGAAAGGTGTGCTATGAATTACAGCCTGGTAATGCAGGGGTGCTCTCTGGAGCCTTGAACCAGGTCTCTGTCTCTGCACAAATGTCGATGTTCTCCATTTTAAGGAGTGCCTCGAGTGAATACATTTTGAGGTTTAGACATCTAGCATTGAGTAAAATTACCCTCAGATTTTGCTTGCTTGTACCTCTTACAATGGTGAATTTGTCATTTGAACCTTGCCTAGAAAAGGCACTATAGGGGTGGCAAGAGCCTTAGCCAGTATCCGGAATCTCAAGGGCAACAGGTGCAGGCCATCTCTGGCAAAGCACCATGGTCTGTTGATCATGTCATCCCAGGTAGACAGATACTCAATCCCCTTAAAATGACACCAGAAGCTTAAC
Source organism: Protopterus annectens (assembly GCF_019279795.1). NCBI lineage: Eukaryota > Metazoa > Chordata > Ceratodontiformes > Protopteridae > Protopterus > Protopterus annectens. The sequence goes on from NC_056732.1 coordinate 1,393,779,505, forward strand.
CAGTTGTTGAAATCAATAATTGTGTCCTTGTACTATGGTATCATTCTGGGTGATGGCAGGATGCTACTCAGGGCTAGGGTCATACCTGCCCGAGCTATAATATTGGAGAGCTCCTCCATGTCTCTTTTCATGTAGGCCAGGGAGGTATGTCTCAGATCATTCACACCAACATGGACAATGACAGAGTCATATTTGTACTTGTTGTGGAGTGACCTGAGTGTGTGCATTATGTGGTGGATCCTGGCACCCGACAGGCAGCTGACAGTAACTTTCTCCTTGTTTAGCCTGGTGAGTGGAACATCAGCGTGCCTGACTATAGAGTCACCTATGACTAGAGTGTTGAGTACGTTGTTATGCCATATGGGCTGTGGTTGAGTGGCACACTGAGTTTGTGGGCTATGTGTCATTTGGGTTGTGTTGGGGGGTGGAGGTTGCTTGCGTATCTGCTTTGGAGGTCTCTGTTGCTTGAGCAGATTTTTATTGAAACCCTCTGCAAATATAGGTGTGTGTTTTGTATTTCTATGTGTCTGTTTTGGTGGTGTAGGTTTTGAGGGACTATGTGATGAGTGTGGTATGGTGCAAGTGTTTACTTTCCCCTCTTGGCTGTCTAGTCCAGTCTTGGGTGAAGAGAGCTTTGCTTTCAGTTTGGCTGTATAAGTGCATCTCTCACAGGTTGTAGTGTTGAGTGGTAGGAGTAGAAGGTTGTCTGTGTACATGAGGCAATTGCATTGTCCCAAGATGCCCAGATTCATCAGGTAGACAGAAGAAAACACCAGGAGCTGACCCTTAGACATGCCTGGATAGGAGCTTATTTATTAAGTACTAAAAACTGTTTTCCTCTAGACAAGTGAGGAAAGTTGAGTGCTGTAGTAATTTGTAGCTTATTTGGTGCTTACAACGAGTTCTGAACAAGTGCTGAGCTCAAAGAAACAGATTTGAGTGCTAAAACTAAAAAAACTGGCTAGTTTTAAGGGAAAATTTAAAGAGCAGACTTTATGGCACTGGGAGTAGTTTAAATCTAGCTAAGTGGAGATGCATAAAGTGTATTTGTTTTTAATGTAACAGTAGCAAATGACCAAACTGATTTAAACAAATTAACCAATTAACCACTAAAAAGCTAAAAACTTTGCCCGTTCCAGCAGTCTTCAATCAGACAAGTTCTAACTGCACACTCCGGCCACTAGGGTGCAGGGGAACCTTCTCCAAAAAAAGATGGTCTGGATTAGTGCTCAGGTTATACACCCAAAGCTAGATTCAGCAGGTCTGAATTTAGTCTATGCTACAGCAAACAAGGCGTACCAATTTCAGAAAGAAACAGTTTCAATAAGCAGGCACAATAAGCCTTTAACCAGAAACTCCCAGCTCAGAAGGGCAGAATCTAAACTAACTGGCCCAAAGCCCAAGTGCTTAAACCAGAACTAATACACTTTTAGAATAACAGACACTAAGCCTTCAGTCAGAAACTCCCAACTTAGAAGGATGTAAGCTACCTGTCCTGCCACAACAGTGCAGACCACAAACCTTCTTAATGTAAAACAACTGGTCTGAAGCCCAAGTGCTTCAACCAAAGGCTTAGAATAACAGTTACAATTTAATCAGGCTACTAACAAGCAGTAATAAATGCAGCAGAATAAATGCAATTAAGTACTTTTAAGAACAAGCAGTAAAAGCAAAATAAAGTAATAAAGTAGGAAGAAACACAAATACAGTAAAAGCAGATGAATAAAGTGCAATTTTTTATATAACAATAGAAAACAAGCAAACTGATTTAAACAAATTACCCAATTAACCAGTAAAAAAGCTCAAATCTTAGCCCTGTTCCAGCATTCTTCAATCAGCCAAGTTCTAATTGCACACCACTGCCACTAGAGTGCAGGGGACCCTTCTACTAAAAAGATGGCCTGGATTAGTGCTCAAGTTATACAAACAAAGCTAGATTCAGGATGTCTGAATCTAGTCTATGCTACAGCAAACAAGGCACACCAGTTTCAGAAAGAAACAGTTCAAATAAGCAGGCACAATAAGCCTTTAACCAGAAATTCCCAGCTTAAAAGGGCAGAATCTAGCCTCTCCTCCCACAAGAGTGCAGACCACAAACATTCTTAATGAAAAATAACTGGCCTGAAGCCCAAGTGCTTTAACCAGAACTAATACACTTTTAGAATAACAGACACCGAGCCTTCAATCAGCAATTCCCAACTTAGAAGGATGTAAGCTACTTGTCCTGCCACACCAGTGCAGACCACAAACCTTGTTAATGTAAAACAACTGGTCTGGAGCCCAAGTGCTTAAACCAAAAGGCTTAGAATAACAGTTACAATTTAATTAGGCTACTATCAAGCAGTAATAAATGGAGCAGAATAAATACAATTGAGTACTTTTAAGAAGATGCAATAGCAAAATAAAGTGCAATTTTTTTAAGTAAAGTGCAAGGAGAGAGGAAGAAGGAGCAGAAGAAAAATTCAGAAAAATTCAAGGTTAAGAACTTCAGTAGGTTGGCCTTTTCACATGTTCTCTCTGTATTAAGTAGAGTGAACACCAGACTGGGAGGGGTGTTCCAGATCAATTTTACAGTAGGGGCGGGCAACTGCAAAGCTACCAACTCAGTTTCAAGACAGATGAGAAACAGAAAGCAATGCCAGAAAATATATAAAACAATTTAGTCAGGCAAAATTAAGACAATGCAGAAATCTGAAAGGTTAAAGTGCCAAGAAATATACTTATCAATCAGTGATATATTTCCAGATTGTTTGAGAATCACACACCAGCCAGACACCAGGAGTTTCCAACAGTGTGTATCACAGAGAATCCTGCTTCTAACGAACCATTTTCCACTCCACATAAAAGTACTTCTCTTACTCTAGTCTGATATAAGGTGGATGAATGGAAGAGTATCTGTCGACCCATCCCCAGTTTAGGACCCTTTCTCATAGATAAGGGCAACATGTAAATGTCCCAACATATGCTTGTTATATCTGCCACTGGCTTATTTGTACACAAAATATAAGGGCTTAAAATTATTGTGGGATTATAATGTTAGGCATCTGAGATCCTCTCAAATCAATAGCCTAGTAAGTACCTATGAATATCTCCATGGTATTAAGAGGATGGTAATATTATGTTTTTAGAACTATATGAGAAAGTGACATACTTGATTATCTTACTCCATGGGAAATAATTTGAAAGACATACACAGAACACATTACATGTGTGTGAGTGTCTTTGTATGAGAGAGAGACAGAGAGACACACACACACACACACACACACACACACACACACACACACACACACACACACACACACACACAAAGACTGTGTGAGTAATATATTAATATCAGTTATATTTTGAAAAAGTAATAAGTTGTGCAAGACAATTTCAACGCTGTATACTTACGAAATTTAGTGATGTTAAATCTTGTAGTAGTAAATCATATGTAAGGACATTCGTTATGCATAAAGATGGAGCAGAGACTACAGCTAATTATTTAAAGAGCACAAGAAGACAAGCCTTGCTTTATAGTGTATTTGGGCCATGATATCTAATAGGTTGTTCTGTATAACTGATCTAAGTTTATATGTATGTATGTAGTAGAGTATTTTTTCTCTTCTTGGTTACTCTGTCAGTATAACAGCAGTCAATGTTCTTCTTTCGGCTTCTCCCGGTTAGGGGTCGCCACAGCGGAACTCCGGTCCGCTAATGATTGGCAGTAGATTTTTAAGGTGCCAGCTCGATGCCCAACCTTCAATGAAGGCACGCCCATGCTACGCATGTCTTTTGAATGCCACTTGACCATGGGGAGGACATGCAGACTCCACACAGAAGGCGCTCCAGCCGAGAATCGAATGGGAGAACCTCTTGCTGTGAGGCAACAACCCTACCGCTGCACCACCGCGGCTTATAGTATAACAGCAGTCAATAAATATTTCAAATATTTCTTTGAAAGCAAAGAAACATGAAACCTGTACTCTAGTATAATATATTAGAAATACTATAATCTTGTAATATGAGGAATTACTGGCTGATCTCTCATAGCTGTATGTCTTAAGAACTACTAAAGAGAACATGAATGGGAATATGGGGTGTGAAAGTATGTTTCAGAATAAATTATTTTGCTTCATTGGTATTGAAGTTTATATCTGGTTAAAAAGATTTATTGAATATGACGGTTGACATTGTTTATAGACAGCGTCAACTGAATATTTTTGAATATTTTCTGCAAGTGCACACACACACAAACATATCTATATCTAGGTCTATCAATATATATATATATATATATATATATATATATATATATATATATATATATATAAACTCGTGTGTGTGTGTGTGTGTGTGTGTGTGTGTGTGTATGTACTTGTGTAACAAATAGTTTAAAATAAACTATTTGTTACACTAATCTATTTTAATAACAAATAAACGATGCAGCCTTATTTAACACCATGATTTGTGGGGTCCCTATTATTTTAGCAAATGCAATGAATTGCGAACGCTGTTTAGTCGAATGGCATTATGTGAAATGGCAAAATACCGAAAGCACGGAACAGCGATTATTTCCTAGGAAAAAAAATCACTGGGCTGTTTTTGGGAATTTGCCATTTCCTCCACTGTGGTGTGATCTCGGAGTTGGTATATTTAAGTAGGGGGGTGCGGGGAACAAAGCCCTTGATTTTATTTTGTGTTTTGATTTTTTTTTTTTTAACGGTGATCTGTGTCTTCGACATTTTGGGTTTTTGGGGATTGTATATAGCGTTCGCTTATATAATATAGACCCGATTTGTGTACTGTAGGGTGTTTGGTATAAGGTCACATTTTTTTACAGAAATATGAATGTGAATAGAAAGGAAAAATCTGAAAGTGCAAATTCTTCTAGAGATCTAACACCACTAATTAAAAAAATAGTTTGTAAATTAAAGTTATTACTGTCAATACTAGATGTAGTGATTAAAGATAAACAACAATTACTTTCATTTGTTATGTTTTAATAAATGTATATTACTTGCTTTCCAGACATCTGCAAACTCTTGTGTTTTATTATATTAACAAATGTACCATATAATTGTTTTTGTATATATTAAGAACGTGATGATGGAGCCTCTTGGGGGAGTATTGAAGATGGAGATAATGAAGGTAACTGTTAAAGAAGAACAGAAGAAAAGACAACTCTAACTGGTAAGAAAGTGTAGAGGAAAGTGTAGATTTAATTAAATGCAAGCAATCATTACATTAGTTTATTTAGTCTTAGCTGTTGGTGTGTTTGGGATGCTACATGGGGCCAGAAATTACTAATTTAAAAAAAAATGAAATTAAATATTTTCCTTTCATTCTATTTTTTTTTTTTTTTTGCTTTAACTGTCACTCATTTGTATGGAGTCTTTGCACTTAGAGGTTTGTAACATCATGAGATGTAAAAGGAAAGTTTGTTTAAGACTCCCTTATTTCCATCTCTGTTCCTAATTCTAATATCTAATTGATGAAGGTTTATTTTAACTTTAATAACTAATGATAAAGTAGTATATTTACATGCTGTCATATCTTTATTTTTTATTTAGAAGAGATGTTTTGTATGGAGAAGAGGTGGAGTAAGTGACTGAGTGGTATGTGAAGAGAATGAGAGGGAATAAGAGAAGATATATATACTTAAGGAGTATATAACATAAGCATGAAGAGAGAAGGTTGGGAAATATGAGGGAAACTTCAAAATGAAAAAGGGAAAGTTGATCCAATAACTCTGATAATATTTATAAGAATCTCATTGTTTGAGAAATATTCCTGATTTATTTGAAAACAAGCTGTGAATGCTCTAAACTATGTATCTTGAGTCTTTGAGTCTTATAGTACCCAACAATTTATTTGTATTATTGGGCCTTCTGACTCTGTTGCATTTTATTGCTAATATTGACATATAAAGTTTTAGATTTTTTGCTGATCATCTTTTTTAAATCAATCAAATTATATCAAGAGGAACTGTTTAACATATTTATATATTGTTTTATTAATTCCTGAGTACTCTTCTGATAACTCACACAATACATAAGTTAATAAACGCATTAATATATTATGCCTCCATCTGAAAGCAAGGTATATGAAATTGCTTGGTAATACATTAGTTGATTGTTAGGTAGTAGGTAGTCTGGGTATTCTTATTCAGGTATGTATGACGTTTGCATGTTTCTTTGCTGAGTTAAGATTTTTCTATGTTACTTTAAACATTTTCAGAACTGTTAAAGAGCCTTTTATACTTATAGAGTATGAAGGATTCGTACTGATAAAAAAAAGGAAAGGATCTAAGAGAGTCTCTCTCTGATGCCCTCCCTGAGGGAGGAATAAAAATGCCTTGTTGAAGTTTCAAGTAGTTTATTCAATTAAGCTGGTAGATGGATGAGTGTTCCTTTCTTTTTTAAACAAGAAACATCATTATAAAATTATCATCTATGACATAGACAGTCATACATTTATATAAATGGAAACAAACCATTTGACATATTTTCATTTGCAAACATTATACATCACTTCAAACCTATCCAGTCATTGTCAGTAAAACATTAGAAAGCTCATTCATTTTGTGCCTTCCCTTAAACCTCATTCCTCTTCTAAAGTATTATTCTGTTTGTATTGTTTCCACAGTTACATTTTTTCTATGTAATTTGCTCCTACCCCTTTTCTAAAGATTCCACTTCCAGTTGTTTTATCTATGTTACTATATTCAGTACTTCTAGTACAGTTGGTTTAGACTTTGATTTCCATTTTCTAGTAATTACTTTTTTTTGTCAGCCACCAGAATTAAACTCAGAAAGACCATACTATGTCTAGACAATTTTGATTCTGTATCATAGCTTAAAACAATTTCCTTAGTTACACCAGTTTGCCCAGCCAGTATGATGAGTGTTCTTGTTTTAATGAACACTCATCCAGCTACTTATTTAACTGAATAAAAACAAACTCATTGTATCATTTAAAATATTTTATTATACTGATAAATGTTTATTATTTATTGTATTTGTGACGTACAGACTGCTAAGAGGTGACCTGTTTCTGGCATACAAGGCATCCTCTGACCCATTGCTGATGGATTTATTGCACATCAACAAGTCAGATAGCATTAGAAATACTCAGTCTTAACTTCTGCAACATCAGCAGAATGCTGTGGAAGGACAGGTATATCTTACAGAATATACCGCTGTTCTTGAACAGACTCTTCATCCACATAAAATAAAGTTCATCCCTGTACATATTCAAGCTCAACTTAGGTCTGTGAATTCAAAAAGAAAATTTACCCCAGGACTGCTACCTGTGGTACTAATGGACCCTTAATGTTTTATAACATGCCTGGGTCCCTTCAAATTATCAATGGTATGATGATCCCAATTATTCTTTTTAGGGGTAATGTATAATTATCGATCAAGGGATGGATAAAGCCAATCTATAACCAATGGGATAGGTTATTTTGAGCACAAAAAGGGAAACTGGCTAGGCTTAAAATGGCCCACAAGGCCATCTAGTCTAGTACTTACCTATGAATCTATGAGCATATGGGCCTTGTAAGTTTATTTAAATAAAAAGGAAAGATACTCTTACCCTTTAGAGAAATGCAATGGTTGTGCATCGAATTCTATTTTCTTATGCAGATACCAAAGATATGATCTGACGTTGTCAATCTTCATTCATTCTTGACTGTTGCGTTTTGGTTCTGTCCTCAGAACTGACTTGGCCATTGTATCAAGCTTGTGCCAGCCAGAAACTCTTGAGCTAAAGCTACCCATAGTGCCTCTCTTCCCTTCCCTTCAGATCTTGTTTGCTGAGTAGAAGTTTAGGACGTGTCAGTCATGCTCTCAAGCTAAGTGCTAATTTTTTGTTATAAATACCTTTATTCAGTCTTTCTTAACTCCAAAGTTGTCACTAACTTACTTTTCTTGATTAATCTAATTTTTACTGAGTAAGTGTTCTATTCCTTCTCTTTTCTACCTTTTGGTATTTATCATATTACCATCGCTGGTATATGCCCCACCCTTCCTTCTTACCTCCAGTAAAGCTTTAATACCATTGTTGGTATCCCCTTTTCCCCTTCTTTACCCCTTTTGGGTATTTTCTTCATTACCATTGTTGGTACAACCTAAAAAAAAATCCTTTTCTTGTCCTTTTCTAACTGCTTGTGTTTGTGGTAATGTTTCTTGGTACTATACATACTTTATTCCTAGTTGAACATGGTGGAGAAACATAAGGGTACAACAGGATTTAAGCAGTGTGAGGAATGTGGCAGAAAGATGCCCAACTCGGATGGGCATCTTTCTTGCGTATATTGTTTGGGGGTGCCACATTTAGAAGTCCAGCGGCTGTGTGAACTCAGCAAGGATTTTCATGCTCATACCCTTGCAGAGCAGTGCAACAAATTGATCCTCAAGGGGCTGTTAAAATGCCCTTTTAGTGAGGCTTTGTCTGAGTTGGAGACAACAAAGTCTCCCAAGAAAGAATCAAAAAAGAGAAGCCACTCTGTTTTGGCATCTCCTAAATCTCTTGACTCGAAATCCTCTAAAGGTCAGGTTCCTTCCTCTGAGCCAAAGCCTAAATATTCAAAATTGACACTGACAACTGTTTCGGTGCCAAAGCCTACAACTTCCCACACGGTACCAACAACTATTACGGAGCCTACAAAAATTACCTCGGTATCGACCTCCGCATCAGTACCTATGACTCTCTCGGCACCAACAATAGTTTCCCCAGTAATACCAGTCACTTCCCCTTCAGCACAAACAATTGGTCAGCTGACCACAGTGCCAAAGGTCGAATCTTTTCCTAGTACTAAGTACTCCCCATCGATTGACCCCTTTTTTGGTCAACAGTTGAGCCCATTTATTGAACATCCAGAATCATCCATGGGGATGTCTATTCATTCTACCAGGAACCTTTCGGAGCTTGATGTAGTTAGGTTAGTGGACCAGCTCTTGGCAGCCAGAGGTCTTCCAGCCCTTCCTTTTCTGGAAAAAGATGCTTAGATATGCTCTATAGATCTTCAAGATGTGTATTACCACATAAAAATGGACAAGCGCTCCAGAAGATACCTCTGTTTCCGGCTGGGTGCCAGTCATTACCAATTTTGAGCACTGCCCTTTGGTCTCACCAGAGCCCCCAGGGTGTTCACCAAATGCATGTCAGTGGTAGCAGCTCATCTAAGGCTACAAGGATTCCGCGTGTTTCCGTATTTAGATGACTGGCTCCTCACCGCCCCCACCAGGCATCTATTACTTCAAGCATTGGACTCCATTCTGAGACTGGCAGACATCTTAGGCATTTCAATAAACAGCAAAAAGTCAAAACTATCCCCTACACAAGACTTAGAATTTATTGGAGCAACTTAAACACAAAATCCTGCTGGGCTGCCCTGCCGCTCCACAGACTACAAAGGTTGAGGTCACAACTTCAAGTGATACTCTCTCAAGACAAGGTCCCAGCTCATTTAGTCTTTCAACTTCTGGGGTCCATGACAGCGACTATCACCCTAGTTCCTCTGGCGAGGTACCACATGAGGCTGCTTCAATGGCTCCTGGCATCACAGTGGTCTTTGTTAACACAACCAATGTCCTACCCAGTCCACATAACCAGCTGATGCAAGCAAGAACTATATTGGTGGATGAAGCCAGAAGACGGATTATGGAGTTGACCCTTTTCTCCCTCCCAGACCAAGGCCATAGTGACCACGGATGCATCCCTGATGGGGTGGGGGGCATTATCAGGGAAAGACAGTTCAAGGCACTTGGTCCCCCTCAGAGGCCAAGTTGCATATCAACATCCTAGAAATGAGGGCAGTGCTGTTAGCGTTGCAAGCATTTCAATCTGCCCTCCCTTCAAGGACAATTGCAATCCAGTCAGACAACATGTATGTCATCTGGTATATTAACAAACAGGGGGGAACCAGATCCTACCCTCTATGTCGGGAAGCCCTAAGAGTGTAGCAATGGGCGATGCCTCCAAACACTTTCTGATAGCAATGCACATTCCGGGGAATTCCAATGTGATCTCAGAAAAGTTGAGCAAATGCATACTCCTGCCTCACAAGTGGTCTCTCAATCCCAGTGTGGCGATGAAGATCTTTCGTCAATGGGGCCAGCCTTGCTGTGACCCGTTTGCCTCTCCCATGAATCACAAATGCAACAGCTACTTTGCCCTGTCCCTTCCTTGGGGTGAGTCCCTGAGAGATGCTCTCTTACATGATTGGCCCCCAGCACTGCTTTATGCCTTTCCCCCTAATTCCCCAGTTTTTGAAGAAAGCCTAACAATAATCCTCATTACACCTTATTGTCCCCGTCAAGTCTGGTTCCCTTTTCTCTTGCCTCATCTAGTTCATTGCCTGTAGACTCTGGATCCAACTGCAGACCTGTCTCATCCACAGGGACTGGTCCATCCCAACCTACAAAATCTCAAGCTGACGGCTTGGTACCTCCATTTCCAGTGATTGCCAGGCAGAATAATTTATCCTCCCCTTCTGGCTTCTCATAAACCTTCCACCAGAAAACTTTATCTTAGTAAATGGAACAGGTTTGTGCTTTGGTCTCATGAAGAAGGAATTGTTCCATTCTCAGCCTTGATTAATAAGGTGTTAGAATACTTGTCAACCTTATTCCAATCGGGAACCTCCGCTTCAACCATTAGATTTCATCTAGCTGCTATCTCAAATTTTCACAGTGGCTTCGAGGACCTTTCCTTAACGTCTTATCGCCTTTGTAAAACCTTCCTAAAGGGCATTTTACATTTGAAACCACCCTTTAAAGAACCCATCGAACCTTGGAATTTAATACTAGCCTTGCAAAGCTTGGTCCATCCACCCTTTGAGCCAGCAGCCTCCTGTGATATCAAATTTTTATCTTGGAAGACACTATTCCTGGTGGCCATTATGTCAGCCTGGAGAATATCAGAATTACAGGCTTTGTCCATATATCATTTTTCACAAAGAGAGAGCATCACTTAGAACTAACCTCACCTTTCTACCCATAGTAGTATCAAACTAAAATATTAATCAATCCATAGACCTACCAGTTTTCTTTCCAAACTTCTCAAATAAAGGAGAATATTGTTTGCATTTGTTGGATGTACACAGATAATTATGCTTTTACTTGGATAGAACGAAATTGTTCAGAAAGTCAGACCAATTGTTTCTGTCCTTTTCAAGTACTCGACTGGGGAAACCAGTTTGCAAAGTTACTTTATCAAAATGGTTGAGAGATTGCATCACCTTTGTTTATGACCAAAATAAGCTGAACCTATCAACTAAGGGCAAGATTCATTCTACCAGATCAGGTTCCACTTCAGTAGCCTTTCATTCTAGAGCCTCTATAGATGACATTTGCTCAGTGGCCACCTGGGCTAACCCTCACACCTTTTTCATGCATTACAAATTGGATATGGTCTCCAGGGGAAGAGCATCATTTGGCTCTATGGTGTTCAGGAACATCCTTCCGTAGGGCCTCCCAGGACATAAAGTAGCTAGGGACTCCGTCCCAACAGTCAAGAATGAATGAAGATTGACAACATCAGATAAAGAAGTTATGTTCTTACCATAACGTTCCGTCTGTGTTGTCGATCTTCATTCATTCTTGATTTACCACCCTCCAACCCCCTCCAAAGACTCCTGGAGGTTTGGAACTTGTCCTGGTTTCATAGTAGTGCAGTTGCTCAGACAAAGCTTCCAAATTTTATTTCTACAGGCAAAACTCGATCTGAAGGGAAGGGAAGAGAGGCACTGTGGATGGCCTTAGCTTGAGAGTTTCTGGCTGGTGCGAGCTTGATACAACGGCCAAGTCGGTTCCGAGGATGGAACCAAAATTCAACAGCCAAGAATGAATGAAGATCAACAACACAGATGGAACATTATGGTAAGAACATAACTTCTTTTTTTAGTGCTGGTAATTTAATGTTAAAAGAGGCCGATAACATTAGATGATACTTATTAGCAACCAGGACTTTGGACATAATTTGCTAAGAAATTCCTAGCAACATTATTAAATAATATATAAGGATATCTGATCCCAGGATGCAGCTTTAATTGTATTTTAAGCAAAGGAAGTACACGTGTAATAAATGAACCAGGGATTTTGGCCCCTGCCAAAGCAGTCTGAAGTTGTACAAACAGAATTAAACTCAATGATATAAATGAGTTTGTAGAATCAGACTCCTTTTTCTCTCACAATTTTTTTTAAATTTGGAGCTCAGTTGAGAAGAGACTGTTTAATTCTAATGATTTATGTTCTAAACTGGGTACTGCTAAAGTATACTCTTCTTTTGTTTGTCCATAATCACATAATTGTTCAGTTGCTATCTTCAAGGAAATTCTTAATAGTTAATATAATACCTTCTTATATGACTTATCTAGAAGGCTTTCAAGAATGGTTAGTGTAACAAATTCAAAAATATATATTAATTTTCACTAATCCACACTAAACTGTTTTAAACTGAGGCTCTACAAAAATCATTGCCAAAGCCTCTTAGACCCATGAATACTAACTAGGTCTCAGCAAAAATCAAACAATGACATCACTTTCAAGCATACTTTTAACAAAGAGTTCAAAAGTTAAATTGTCTCAAATCCAGTACAGCAGACTGCTCTACAAATGTAACTGTTTTAATGATTGTTTACTCTATAGTCAGGCACACTGATTTTCATCTCACGAGGCAGGACAATCACAGAGTAATGGTGAGTTGTATTTCAGGTTCCAGGATCTCTGATCTCTCAAGAGCCCTTAAGAACTTTTAGATGACAATGACATGGTAGACAATGTAGGTGTGAATGGTTTGGGGATGAATGCAAAGTCCTGAGTGATATGCAGAGTGAGACATGTTATAACTTTCCATGCATGTTGCAAATGCTGGTAGGACTCTGTTCCTGAGTCAAATCCTTCAAGAATGATGCCTAGGTGTAATGGAAAGATAACTGGCTTCACCAATTGGCTAATTAGTTGTCATACTGGGCAGGATCCAGTATGTGTTAGTATGGCTTGAAATGCTTGCCAGTCTTACTTGCTTTACAAAGGATGGCTAACATCCCTCATTCCAGGGCTTGTGCATACAGGCAAAGCCTTTGTTCCTGCTATATTGCCCTTATTAGATACAGTCCAGCATATGAACTCTAGATCAAAATGACTGATCTTAAGACTCTCCTGCATTTGGAATTTATCCATATCTGTGTAATTACTGAAACTTGATTTGAATGCTCAGAAGTCACTCCCTCCACCCACACCTGGGGTTTGTGCCTACTATGCCTTCAGACCTGATAGCAACTGTGGTGGCATCTCCATTCCATCTCTAGACAGATTCCTAGAGACTCACAAATGGAACTTGTTGAGCTCTAAATAACACTAAAGAGGAACATCTAACAACTTATAGCCTGCTACAGGCATCCTCTGTGTCTCCTGAAAGTCATGTAAGGTTCTTAAATACTTGATGAATTTCCTATAAATATAAACTCCATTGCTTTGGAAGATATTAGCTGTCCCTCAATAAACTGGAATACCTATAACTCCAATGTGGGATATGCCCAAATGTTTTTAGATTTAACGAACAAAAACTCCCTGCACCAGACTGTTAATAAACCCACTAGAGAACGTAATAGTCTTGACCTGGTCCTTCATGTACTATTCCTCGGGTATCTCCTTCCCTGGTTAAGCCAGTTCATAAACTAATGACCTCATCTTCAAAATTTCTAAACTCACTGAAACCAATATCTCAGAATGCAAGGCTTCCGATGTTCTAATCTCATCAAATTCTATGAAGAAATTTCAAAATTAACTTTGGCAGCATCATCCCAGATGTTGCCACAATAGTTAACTTCACAAAGGAGTTTTATGCCAACTTAAATAAGTATGTAGAATTAGCTTTCCCAACCAGATCTAAATATAATGTGAAAAAAACAAACCACTCTGGTGATTCACCAGTGTAACAAACTCTATAGTGAAACAAACAAAAAAATGTATAGAACAGATCAAAAGACCCTTTTATCAAGCACAACATCACAAAATCAACTAAGAAGATGAAAAATACTATTAGGTGTATTAAAGCAGCCCATGACCATAGGGTAGCATCTGAAGTTAAGGTCAGTTACACAGTCTTCTTTAGCTACAGCTGAGGAATAGCACCCAGCATTGTTCTGAACTTACTCATAATGGCAGCATCTCCTCTGATGCAATAGACATTGCCAATGTACTAGCAAGCAAATTTATTTTAAATTTTACTCCAGAGATGATTACCCAAAGCCCACTTATCATTGAATCTCTAAGACCTCCATCATCACTAAAGAACATGTATTAAAGGTAGTCTCTAAGACTAAAATTATGTCCTCCATGGGACCCAGTAGTACACCTGACTCTTTAATAAATGGTACAAAGCATACCATGGCAAGGACTCTCCTTAAATTATTTCAACTGAGGCTTGCAGCACAGCAGTAGTAATGCTACTCCATAGGGGTGGCCCCCACTACTGACCCCATAAATTATAGGCCCTTCAACCTCATGAATCTTATTTGCAAAGTCATGGAATATATTGTAACTTACCTGATAAACTATGATATTAACAGTTTCATCAGTCTAGAACCACAGGAGCTTGACTTTGTCAAGGTTAGATTCTGGACAATTAATCTGTTTAACTTCTTAAAAGGGTAACCCAGACTGTTCATAGCACATAAAAATAAAAAAACACAAAACGCCAAGGAAAATATATGTATATACCACTATAAAGGCCAGAAAAACATCCAATTTTATTAAAACTGAAATAAAACACTCTCTAGCGGCTTGGCCAATGGACTTTCAAGACTTCAAAAATACATGACAAACCTCTCACTTAAATACTCACACCAGTTAAATAATTCAAACAATTAAAACATTAAACAATTAAAACTTTACCCAGGTAATATATTATAATAGCATTTTATAGTTGCTTTCTACATTTAATCCAGAGGGTGTCAATGTTCCATACTTTAAAATAAATACAGTTTTTTTTTTTTTTATAAAGCAATCTATTCCACAGGTCCATAGCATTCTAAACTTTAACTTTTTATGTTATGGCCAGTGCTCCATCTTTCCAGTTGCTGCGTATTTTTGGAGAGGAAGGGGTAGATGTATTGCAGAAAACTATGGAACAATATATTTCCCAGCCTGCAGAGTGAACATTTGAATGTGGAAATAGATTGAGGGGGAGAATTGCCCTGGACTTGAGAGAGATTGCTGGAAGATGGGCAGAATCAGAAAATCCCTAACCCCTTTATTATGGTTGGAAAATGTTCCAGTATTCAACTCTCTTCAGAAATTCAAGGTACTGTGGATAAATTAGAACATTACGCAATAATAACAGCTAGACCACGCTCCACAAATTCCATATAATTTTATTGAAGACTTAGCGCTTTAGCTCAAGGCCTTCAAAGAGTAAAAATTCATAGCATACACTCACTTTTAAATACTAAAGCCCTACCTAATTATCAAATTATTCAATAATACAATTAAATAATATAGTTCCAATCCCATTTTTTGTGGAGTCCAAATGGCTCCAAAGTGTTATATTTCAAAGTAAAGTTTCCTTCTCTAATACTTTATTCTTAATATCCACACATTCTCCTAAAAATAAATCAATGTTTTCCAAAATTCATCCCTTTAAATTATCTGGCTTAGCACCATGAAACTGAGCAAAGTGACCTCCTAAAGGGCTATCTAATTTTTTTATTTTTGATGTCTCTGATATGGTCCTGAAAACGCATTTTAAATGAGTGACCAATTTCCCCAATACAAAATAAGCCTCAAGTACATTTTAAGACATGTATCACCCCCTCTGTGCTACATGTATAACTACCCTTAGGACAAAACTTAATATTATTAACCCAAGGAAAGAAATTCACTATGTATTTACAAGTAGAACACTTGTTACAAGCCACAGTTCCTCTATTACAAGAAATAGTAATGATACTGACATCTGGTGTTAAAAAGTGGTTATGTACCACCATATCAGCTAGATTTCTGCCTCTTTTATAAGAAATATTCTCATGAGTTTGTAGCATATGTATTAAGTTTTTATCCTTAATCAACTAGGCCAATGTTGTCTTACCTCACTAACAACATATTCCGATAAGATGTTATACAATGTAACAAAATATACTTCATTGTTATCATTTCTTTTATTTTTATTATATTATCTCCCCCCTCTAATATCTCTAATTAAACAATTATTGTTATTATTATTATTACTATTATTAATAACAGGGGATTTATATCAGTTTTCCAAGAGTTTTAATTTAGACTGCATCACCATATTACTATCATAACCTCTCTTAATAAACATAGCCACTGTATTTTGTATTTCCTTTTCAAAGACACTGTCTAGGCTACATAATCTGTTAATCCTCAAAAATTCATTATATGGTAGCACTGACATAAGATGTTGAGGGTGACAACTAGTACAGTAAAGGAACAAATTACTTTGATTTGATTTTTCTATGTATAGTTGTGCAAAAACCTGATAAATCAATATCAAGAAAAATAACTTTTTTTCCTATTTGTATGCCGTCAAACTTTAAACCAAAACTATTTGTCTGTAATTCTTCTATAACAAATTGAGCTTCTAAACTATCACCATCACACAGAAAAATTAAATCATCAATGAATCTAAAATATTGGATTACTTGTGATTTATAAAAATTATAACAATATATATAAAATCAATTTCACATTTGGTCATCACAGTATTGGCATACATGGGGGGAAAAGCTGCACCCATTGCTGTGCCTTGTAATTGATGAAAATTTTTTCCATTAAAAACAAAATTATTATTTTGAAGACAAAAAGCAACTAATTCTATAAGAAAGTGAGATAAATGAGAATCCCCTAAAAATAAAATAAAGCTTGCATGCCAGTATTATGTTTTATGTTGGTATACAAACTTTTTACATCTAGGCACAACCAATACATAGTTTCTTTCCAAACCACCTTATTAATCTTATCTAAGAAATCCTGACTATCCTTTTATATATGACGGTATCTTAACAACATAAGATTTCAAATATTCATGCAAAAAATACATATGTTTTTTAAAAAATATTTTTCTGCAGAGACAATAGGTCGACCACTTAAATTATGAACACCTTTATGTATTTTTAGGCAAGCATTAAAACAATGCTATGCATGTATTATCAGTGCTGAACTTTTTTATAAGTCATTCTTTGTAAAACACCCCAGACGTAAACCTTTTTTCAGCAAATTGTGATATTCTTCAATTGCTGCATGATATTTAGCTATTTCACATTTTTCATAGACATCAGCATTATCCAAATGCACATAACACATCTCAACATACTGCATATGATTTAACATCACAATCTGATTCCCCTTATCAGCTTGTTTAACCACCATTATATCTGTACAAAATTCTTTAAAAGCAAGCCATTGTTCTTTAGTTAAATTATATTTTATATTATGTTTGTTCTGTTAAATGTATGAAACAAGTTTTCAACATGAACATTTAAAACTGAAATAAAACTTTGAATGATTTAATTTATGTATGGGGGTATGAACATAGAATTACACTGAATCTTACTTGTTTCCAAAGAACTATAGGCATTAATTGGTTCATTAAAAAACTGTCCTTATAAGATATAAATGAGTAAAAGGATTCATTTAAACTGTCATTCACTTCTTCTAACTCAGTATCTTTTGTTTGTTAAAAAAATCCAAATGGTATAACTTCCTACCAAGCCGAAATAATTCACTTTTTAATACATGAAGCCTCGGTGAGGCTGTAGGGATAAATTTCAAACCCTCTAAGCCCTTTGGCCCCACTAATGCTTATGATAAACAGTCTAAGATCTGTTGGAAGGCAGCTGCATATCGTTGTGTTATGGGGTGGGTTTCCATTCTTTTTGAGAGGGATATGGTAAAACAGTGATTACTTAAGGATGAGATTGTTGCTAAATGTTCCTCCCTTGCAACAAAGCTGACTTCCTCTTGTTTTGAGCAAATTTTGGGAGGCATAAATGATAAGTTAAAGGAGTCCTCTAAGGACTTAATTGAATGTAAAATGAGGAAATTGAAAAGAGATATTAATGATTACAATAGTTGTTCAGCTTTTCAGGCTAGAACCAATAAGAAGAGATGTCAAGGGGGCGGGCGCTCCTTTGACAGTGAAGGAAGCAAGTGGCAACATAAGAGTTTCTTTTGCTTCATCTGAAGCAATATATAATTCTTCCAAATGGGAGAATGAAGGGGGAACTTATCCATCTTTGTCTCCTGCTAAAAAACGAATTGTATGAAGGATAATTTTCATGGTAGATGGCAAAATGGAGATTCTTCATGGAAGAGAGAGCGAATGGATACAGCAAGAGAGAAACAATATCAAGGACATGACAAAAGGGAAGAAATGGTATTAATTTGGAGACTTTTTCCTTATTTATCACAGACTTTTCTTCTAATGACGTAACAGAGAAACTTGTACTAAATATATCTGGCACTGTATTGACTGATGTTGAACTCTGTTTTAAATTGTGGTTTAAAATTCATACCTACTGTCTAGACTACATGTTTTAAAGACAGAAGTTTTCTGTTTTGTTAGAAAATGACATCTGATAAATAATATTTTTTTGTAAAGGAATGTAATAATGTTTGAGGTGTGGATGAATTAAGGGGAGAGTTACATAAACCTTTTGATATTTTTGAAACTAGTAGTGATGATATGTTCTTTTCTTGCAATTCATCTATGGATGATGATAATATGAATAGTAATGCATACTTTTTATTAGATACATCTGATGTTACTTACAAAAGTGATTTTATTCCCCTGTTTGTGCATGGGGGTATTAAGAATTTTTCAGCTATGGTGAATTTCATTTGGAGGTACTTTATAATGAATTTGTTAGAACTAAAGATAAAGTAAGTTATTATCTTTCTAAACCAGAATGGTTAGCCCTGAATAATATGAGCAAACAGAAGGATTTGGTGTTTAAAGGCAATAAAATAGTAGTCATGTATCAAACACAGAATGAGAAAATGTATTATTATAATTTGAATGATTTGAACTTTTATGAAATAGTTATGAATATGCTTTGGCAGCATTTCAAAATTTGATGCAGAAGGGCTATAGATTAGGTTATCTATCTAAAATGATGTAGAGAAGACATTTTTGGTAAAGGGTTGTACTTTGGCAACCTTTTATTGTTACTGAAGGTACATAAGAGATTGACTTCCCCTCCAGGACACACTATTGTTTCAGTGAGTAATTATTTCTTGCATAATGTGGTATTATTGTTACATAAATATTTATTAACATCAGTGGCTAAGTTAGATTCCTGTATACAAGACAGTTTTGATTTTTTTAGATAAAATTAAAACAGTTGAATAGTCAGAAGGAAAATATTGGTTCGTAATACTAATATTCAACATTGTTGGGATATTGAGTCATTAACTTTTTTTGGGGGGAGGGAAGAGTCCCCTATCGAGTTATATAAGAGAGTTAGTTTATTTTTGTTTAACAAATAATTTTTTGAATTTACTCATAAGATATATCATCAAATTAAAGGGACAGCAATGGGGGCTACTTTTGCCTCCATGTATACAAACCTTTTTATTGGCTTGTTTGAGATTAAACATTTATATCACTTTTTAGGTTTATTGATGATTTAATTTTTCTTTGTGATGGTGGTGAGGTATTTGCTAATGATTTTTTACAATAATTACAGCAGAACGTTTTGGGGTTACAGTTTGAATGATTATAATGTGGTAAGAAAGTAGTTGTTTTGGAAGTAGAACTAGAAGGTACAGTGGGTGGTGGAATTAAAACCAAGGTACAGAGAAAGTTTGAAAATGGCAACCATTTTCTGGATGGCAGAAGTTGCCATCCACCACATTAGATTAAATCATTGCTGTATGGTGAGTTATTGCTTATTAGTAGGTTATGTAATGATGAAGATGTTTTGGAAAGAGAATTTTTAAGAACTTGTATCTTATTTAAACAAAGAGGTTTTAAATTGCACGTTATTAGGGATGTTATGAAAAGGTTAATACTGAGTGGTCAGTATATTAGAACAACTCAGTACTATGAAAGTAATCAGTTTACAAGTGATACTGAAATCAAGTGATAGTGAAATGGGTATCGTAAATAGGAGTCTTGATATTATTAAGCTTTATTGGGGTGTTTTTTTAAAAAATGAAGACTTAGTAAGTTTTTACTTATTAAACCATTTTTTTCCTGTAAGAGGGGTCATAGTATAAAATATATGATTATACACGATTCTACACCTGATGTGAGGTTAGGGTTTGAGTTTCAGAATGATGGTATATTACCATGTGGTAACTGTTCAGTTTGCAAGCATATTGTTAGATTGTTTAATCAAATTAATAGGATTAATAGGATTGTAATTAATTAAAGAGATTTGTATTCTGGCACTGGTTTACTGTTTTATTAATCAAATTAATAACATTACGTATACACCTAGGGGTGTTTTTAGTTGCAATACTGAGGGCGTTATTTATGCTTTGAGATGCGGTCTTTTTTATGTGTGGGGAAGCAAAAGAGCTTTTAAAATTAGACAGGAGCATCTGGGGGATATTAAAAATAAAAAGATTGGGAGTCCTTTGGCACTGCACTTTATTCTTCATCTTGGGGGGAATAGTAGTTGTTTTCAGGGTACTGTTTTAGAAAATGTAAAAGTTTATAATGCTATGGACCTGAAGAATAGACTGGTTTATAAAGAAACTGTGTTTATTTTAAAGTATGGAACATTGATACCTGCTGGATTAAATGTAGGATGCAACTGAAAAATGTAATAATATATTATCTGGATAAAGTTTTACTTGTTTAATTTTTAATTGTTTGAATTATTTAATTGGTGTGAGCATTTAAGTGAGAGGTTTATCACATGTTTTTGAACTCTTGTAAGGCCATTGGCTGAGGAGCTAGAGAGTGTTTTATTTCACTTTTAATAAAATTGGATGTTTTTCTGGTCTTTGTAGTGGTATATACACATGCTCATAGTACATGCCTTGACGTTGCCAAGCAGTTTGACACCATCCCCTATGCTAGCATAGTTAAGTGTAATGCATTACAAATAGATCACTTTGTGTTAAGATGGATAGCAAACTGGCTAAGAGACAGAACCCACATGGTGCATGTAGTAGGTACCTCGTGGATAGTATAAAGGTGAACAGTGCTGTCCCACAAGGCTGGGTCCATTTTTGTTCAGAATTTACTTTTCTGATATTCAGACCATGAATCAAGCTCTCTGACTAAGCAAGTTTGCAGATGACTGTAAACTAGGAGCTATTGTCAAGTTACTATCAGATGCCTAGGTCCTTCAACAAGAACTCACACTCATAATTATCTGGTGTTCTGAAAATGGGCTCAAATGAAATACTAAAAAGTGCAATACTGTTACATTTAGTAGACAATCCCTCTCCTGGAACACAAAGTAGACAACATCTAACCCTAAACTGAGAATATTGTTCATGAACTTGTGTTGACAATTGCCTCCTCTTTGATTGTCATGTAATGACAGTTGTCAGAATGTCCTTCAACTTAGTGCAGCTAATTGCCAAAGGAATATTATCCAGATCTAAAGAGGTCATTAAACCCTTGTAATCAGCATTGATTAAGTCTATTATTAAATACAGTGCCTACTTTAGGATGTACCTTACTAGACATATCAAATAACTAGGGAGACCTCAGAGGTAAGTAACTAAAAATATCACTAGCTAAAAATCCTAAGCTCCCAGAAGATACAAACATTGTCCCTTTACTTTGCCAGTGGACCTGGAACTCTTGTATCTCCACAAATTAATTAGTCCCACAAGTACCAGAACCAGGAATCTAAATCCATCTGCACATAAAATGTTGTGGAGAAATAGTTCACTGTGTAGCACTTTCCCCACCTCTGGAATAGACTCTCATTGCACATTAAGCAGTCTGATACATTACCATCTTTGAAATGGGAAATGGATGATTGGAAGAGAATTTACAATTTCACCTCTGGCTTGACTGGTCTAACCCTCATGAAAAAGTCTAAGGATGGTACTGGCAAGGCGTGAGTAGTCACAAAACTCATTTGTCTTGTATCTCCTATTATCTTAATAATGGGGAAGAAAATGACCTACTTCAATGGGATTCAATGAAAGCATACTTATATAGCACACTAACTTCATGGTAACATATAGAAAACAAAATATGGGATACAAATTACTCTCATTGCAAGATAAAATAAATAAAAATAAGTTGAATGTTTGGAAGAGAGACACTAATATATTGGTTACTTGAAAGACGGAAATAAAAATGTCAATATTAAATTACAGAGTAGAAATAGCACTTGAAAAATGAAGAAACATGTAGTATTATTCTTCTGTTTCTAACATTATGCAGAAACTGGCTAACAGATGAAAATTATAATTTATGTAACTAACAAAATAGCTTAAGAACATGTACAAATAAGATGATAAGAGGTATTGGACATACTTTAAACAAATTTAAAGTTACTATGTAATAATTAAAAAAATCAAATGTTTACAATATGTTTTTCAAAATATAACAATTAATATCTAAATGGATTACTAGAACATTAATAATAAAACCAATATATTTGACAGAAATAAAAGAACAAATGAAGGCACTTAAAAACAATAAAGGTTCAGCAGCAGATGGGATTGTCCCTGAAGCATGTGATTTTTTTTCCTACAAGATATACTTATTTTTTATTTGAAAAAATAATTTATAGATGTGTGTTGTAAATTTATGAATTTATAAATATAACCAGTGTTGTGCACAAAAAGAAAATGCTACAGAACTCCAAACTAATAGAAATGTGGTTTGTAGGTTCATAGAGGTTTACTAGACTACAAGAGCCTTTTTAAGCCTAGCCATGCATACCACATCTCTGACAAGTGTATTTCAAATACCTGATAAAGCTATCTCATTTGTTAGGGAGGTACAATAGTCTTCTGTTATGTTTTCAAACATTACCCGCTGTTTTGCTGTATTAATAATCAAGCTAGAATGCCCACCAGCATGTGTGTTACTGGGGAAATAATGTCCACTCCGGGGTGATGAATTGTTTGTATTTCTTATTGAAATTTTTTACTCTGCCTAGTATTTCAAACTTGATGTAGCATATAGAATTGGGGAGTAACTATTTTACATCCAAAATATAATTTATGTAAGTATTTAATGCCCACAGCAGTTACAGCCAGTTTGTTGAGTGAATACATATCAGATGTCTCATTGTGATCAAATGAAGGGAGAAAAAATAATAGAATGGAAGCCACGGCACCTCCCCTCCAGTGCATATTAACTGTTCCTGATTTTTCTGCATAGTTCTGCTCTGTCCTTCATATAATGTTTAATTTGTTCTGTAAATCACTGAGGATTAAAGTCAGTCATAATGCCAGACAGTAGTTTTTCATACCTTTTATTGTTTACGTAATGCATTCTGATGGACTGCTAGTTGCAGATGAAAGATGTTGATATGTGCTGTCTCTCTCACGCTGTCTCTCTCTCTCTCTCTGTCTTTTGTAGATCTCACATACATGCACAGATACACATTCAGACACGTTACTTTTTTCTTTACTTTTTTAAATTTATGCTTTTTTCCTGTCTTGAGTTTCATGACACCTCAATGTGGAGCTGTGAGGTAGTAGACTTGCTTTTACTGGACATTGCCTGTACTTTAATATTCTGCAGAAGATCATTCATTCTCTAGTCAGAGTGAAGATGTACAATTCACCCATTCTCTAATAACTTTTATTACATTGTTCATTTAATATTTTAGGCATTCTTTATAATTAGACAGTCATGTTGTTATAAAGATTTTTTAATATCTGTTTAATAACAGTCAATACAAAATTGTAGGCACCATAGGTAAATAATTTATATCAGGTATTGTATAGTAGTTATATCCACGGTGGTACAGTGGTAGCGTTGTTGCCTCACAGCAAGAGGTTCTCCTGTTAGATTCTTGGCTGGAGTGCCTTCTGTGTGGAGTCTGCATGTCCTCCCCGCGGTCGAGTGGCCTCTGAAAGACATGCGTGAATGGGCGTGCCTTCGCTGAAGGTTGGGCGTCGGGCTGGCAACTCGGCACCATAAAAATCGACTGCCAATCATTAGTGGACCGGAGTTCCACTGTGGCGACCCCTAACCGGGAAAAGCCGAAAAGACAAATAATTGTATATTAGTTATGTTTGGTTAAAACCATAAGGTTTATAGATTTGTTTTATGTGGAATATTATTACAGTGCAATGAAAAAGTATTTGCCCCCTTCCTGATTTCTTATTTTTTTTGCATGTTTGTCACACTTAAATGTTTCAGATCATCAAGCAAGTGTAAATATTAGACAAAGCTAACCCAAGTAAACACAAAATCCAGTTTTTAAGCAATGATTTTATTTATTAAGGAAAAAAAAACTATCCAAACCTACATGGACCTATGTGAAAAGTAATTGCCCCCTAAACGTAATAACTGGTTGTGCCACCCTTAGCAGCAACAACTGCAATCAAGCATTTGCGATAACTGGCAATGAGTCTTTCAAATTGCTGTTGAGGAATTTTGGCCCACTCTTTTTTGCAGAATTGTTTTAATTCAGCCATATTGGAGGGTTTCCTAGCATGAACCACCATTTTAAGGTCATGCCACAGCATCTCAATTGGATTCAAGTCCGGACTTTGACTAGGCCACTCTAAAACCATCATTTTGTTTTTTTTTTAAGCCATTCAGAGGTGGACTTGCTGGTGTGCTTTGGATCATTGTCCTGGTGCAGAACCCAAGTGTGCTTCAGCTTGAGGTTACGGACTGATGGCCGGACATTCTCCTTCAGGATTTTTTGGTAGAGAGCAGAATTCATGGTTCCATCAATCACAGCAAGTCATCCAGGTCCCGAAGCAGCAAAGCAGTCCCTGACCATCACACTACCAACACCATGTTGGACTGTTGGCATGATTCTTTTTCTGAAATACTATGTTACTTTTATGCCAGATGTAACAGGATGCACACCTCCCAAAAAGTTCAACTTTTGTTTCGTCAGTCCACAGGATATTTTCCCAAAAGTCTTGAGGATCATCAAGATGCTTTTTGGCAAAAGTGAGACAAGCCTTTATGTTCGTTTTGGTCAGCAGTGGTTTTCGCCTTGGAACTCTGCCATGTATGCCATGCATGCCCAGTCTCTTTCTTATGGTTGAGTCATGAACACTGACCTTAACTGAGGCCTGCTGTTCTTTAGATATTGTTCTGGGTTATTGTGTGACCTCTTGGATGAGTCGGCGCTGCGCTATTGGGGTAATTTTTGTAGGCCAGACACTCCTGGGAAGGTTCACCACTGTTCCATATTTTCTCCATTTGTGGATAATGGCTCTCACCATGGTTCGTTCACTGGAGTCCCAAAGCTTTAGAAATGGCTTTGTAACCTTTTCAATACTGATAGATGTCAATTACTTTGTTTCTCATCTGTTCTGGAATTTCTTTAGTTCGCGGCATGATGTCTTCCTTTTTGGGATCTTTTGGCCTACTTCACTTTGTCTGACAGGTTCTAGTTAAGTGATCTCTTGATTCAACAGGTCTGTCAGTAATCAGGCCTGGGTGTGGCTAGTGAAATTGAACTCAGCTTTTCCAAAAATGTGATTAGCCACAGTTACTTCATGATTTAACAAGGGAAGCAATTACTTTTTCACATAGGGCCATGTAGGTTTGGATAGTTTTTTTCCTTAATAAATAAAATCATCACTTAAAAACTGCATTTTGTGTTTACTTGGGTTATCTTTGTCTAATATTTTTCTAATATTTAAATTTGTTTGATGATCTGAAACATTTAAGTGTGACAAACATGAAAAAAAAAAAGAAATCAGGAAGGGGGCAAATATATGCTAAAATTCCAATAAAAATGTTTTTTCAAAAATGTGTGGTTTCAGCCATTCCATATGTACATTTCTCTGTACTTGATGCTAACCACAGATTTTAACAATTGAAACTTCATGATAAGTGTTCCAAATGATGTACATTTAATAATACCTATAGGAAGATACTGACCCCTCAGACTTTTTTTTTGATACTTAATTGGTCCTGGAAATGTTTCAAAGAGATGACACACAGATAATTGCAGAACCAGAAGAAGATGCTAATATTAGTAATTATATATTGGTACTGAGTGTGACTAGTAAAGTATAAGGCAGAAGGCTGATGCAGTTGCAGTATAGACAGAAAATATAACTTCAAGCGAACAAGATTGTGTAAAACTGGAATTACAGAAATGAGATATAATAAGCATGTTAAAATTAAGAAGGCTTACAAATGATGATTAAAGTAGATAAGTAAACATTTAGATTTTTGGCATGATTCTGCATCTTTCAAAGTGTATTCCAGATATGACAGAAGTAAGTAATTACTGGAATAAGGGTGGCACAGTGGTGCAGAGGTTAGCGTTGTCACCTTACAGCAAGAGGTTCTCTGGTTCAATTCTCGGCTGGGGTGCCTTCTGTGCAGAGTCTGCATGTCCACCCTGTGTTTGCTTGGGTTTCCTTCGGGTGCTCAGGATTCCTCCCACATTTCCAAGACATGCTGCAGGTAGACTGGACATTCTAAATTGGCCCTGAGTATCTATGTGTATGTGCCTTCTGGAGAAGGTTGGGCTCTGGGCTGGCAACTCGACACTGTAAAACTCTACTGTCACTCATTCTGTGGATCAATGATCTGCTGTGGTGACCCCTAATGGGAGCAGCTGAAAGGAGAAGAAGAAGAAGAAGAAATAGTGGTACTGGAATGAAGAACAAGAAAAAGGTTCTAAAATGCTCATATACTGATAAATGTACCCAAACTGAAGCATTTTTGTATAACTTTATACATTTTAAAATAACTATAACAACAAACATATAACAATAAAACATCCTTCTGTAAGTCATTTATGAAAATCTTACTAAAAATAAGAACATCATTGCTCATATATTGCATGCAACATTGATAATTCAGTCTGAACTAAACACAGTGATGTATTTTGATGTGGAATACTCCCATCACACTGTAAGTAGATATAAGTTAAGAATGGAATAGGTGCAGTGATTTTGCAAAAAGATGAGTCAGTTCTGTGAATCATGAATACTTGCTGATAGAAAATACATGCTGAGAAAAAAAGGAACTTCTAACAACAGTTTATATTCATGGAAAAGAATAGAGTAGAAAGTGACCATAAGCTGTTGCTGTATATATATTCATGAAGTTATTGCACAAGGTACGACTTATATTGCAGTGAGTACTGTTGTGTTTATAGAAATACAATTTAAATGAGTTATAAACCAGAAAAATATATGCATATAGATATACTAAGGTGTTCTTGCTTTTCAGATCAGCAGAAAGGTCTCCTTGGAGATGAGTGGGAAGTTCACTAAGTTGTATCACTGTTATCCGTAACAGCAAAGTGAAAAGTTTTAGAAAGGCACTGAAGGAAATCCAAAAATGCAGATACTTAGAACTTGCTGTGAAAGGTCGGTCAGAATAGAATACCATAAAGAAAGAAATACAGCCTTTTCTTTGTGTTTTAAGAAGATAATTGTGTACTAGTGGTACCATTCGATACAGATAAGCTGGTAGTGTAAAATGAAATGTTAAAATTGATTTTTTTTGGAAAACAGACAAATGCATAGAAAGAGATTTTTATGAACAGAAATATAAATACCACATTGGGTCTTCCATGAAAAGATGCTACTAGGCTAGTGGGACTAACCCAGTGAACAAAAAGAAAAAAAATATTCTGGACTGGAGTTGTTCTGCAAATGTAGGAAGATGGTCAGGTCTGTGGTGATAATCCAAGATAACAATGTTATCTTATTAAATTTCATGTCACGTACAGAGTAAGACTTGTCAGATTTATTTAACTAACAAGAAAATGTATATCATATCTGTGTTGGCTGTCATTCAAAGTTTACAGAAGTCATAAAGTTTACAGATACTTTGAGAAAATATATGATCAATGTGTTGAAAGCAATATTCATAAAACATGATATTCCATATTTGGTTGAATACAGTTAATTGACTCTTATTTATGTGGGACCCAATTATTCCTACCACATCAAAGTGCTTTGAATCTACATAATGGTTTTTCATGGGTGTCAGCCTCACCCCAGTGGCTTTAGCCCTTCAACCTCTTAGTTGAAATGATCATCTCTGAGGTCATACAACTTCTGGGAATGTTAGAATTAGTTTCAATCCCCCTTCACCGAATTGAGTTTGAGTAAATAGATTGAAAAATAGATGTGGTCAGACCAAGAAATGCTTGCATCAAAAATGGTCTGCAGTATGCCAGTGCTAACTTTAAAATATATTTAAAATAACATGAATTGTATTATGTAACATCATGCTTATTTTTCATGATATTTTGCTGCTAAATATTTTTTAATCTATGCCACATGAAAAGTACAAATATTTTGTTGAAAACGTCATTTATAATAATGCATTGTAGTAGCTCTTTAATGCCTTTGTCACATTGCCACACACACACACACACACACAGACACATGCACACATACACACACAAACACACACACATATATATATATGAATCTGCTTTGACCCACCAAAAGTGCATTTATCCAAAACTGAAATAAGCAATCCCAGTTCCGCGAAAGTGCATTTCAATAAAAATGCACTTTCACGAAACTCAATACAATGAATACCAACAAAAAAGACACGCAAAATAAAATGACACAAAGCATTTATGCAGGGGGGACAAGCCCCCCTGCACCCCCCATGTGGGGGCTGCACCCTTACACCACCGCTACTTATATATACTAACTCCAAGATCGCACTACAGTGCAGAAAAGGGAATATTCTCTTATTCTCACTGTACCGCGATCTATGACAACTACTCAGTGTTGCTTGTATTCCTTGTAACTGAGATTTGAGAAAGTGCGTTTTCACTGAAATGCACTTTCGCGGAACTGGGATCGCTTATTTTAGTTTTGGAGAAATTTACTTTCGGTGGGTCGAAGTACACCCATTTATATGTGTGTGTATATATATACATATATATACATATATATATATATATATATATATATATATATATATATATATATACAAACAAAAAACAAGAAGCCGGGTATCAAAGGAAAGCACCAATGCTTACAATTCCTAAATGAGAAACACAGTGTGTCACCAACTATTCTTCTAATACTTTTGTCACTAGTGAAAATACATCAATTACGTTTAATTATATCACATATGTGTTGTGTGTCAGTAGTATACTTCAAAACTATCCTATTCTTATGTGACCGGTTATGCTGTAAAGTCTCATGCTGCAAAAAGTGTCCACTTGAAAAATATGGTCCTCCTCTAGATGTACTTAGTGATTAAACTTCTTCAGAGAGCCTATCAACTTCATTATGGTCATATCCTCTTTCAAAAAACATGATCTTAATCACAACATCTGCTGCTGTATAGTCATTTTCCCCATGTGCAGCCTTGATGCTTTTAGAAGTTGCCCCTTAACTATATTAGAATAAATATGCAGTGGATGCATACTGTATGCATATTTATACGTATGGCAGAAAATAATATAATTCTTTACCTGTTGAAAAAGGGGGATGTAAAATTGGTGTCTCTTTTTAAAAGGCAGGACAGGTCTGTAAGTAAAGCTGATGGCGCTATTTACCATATCACCTTACTGTCATTATATTATTCAGTATTTCAAACACCAAATGTTAAAATGGAAGCCCTTTATACTTGTTTCAGTGAAATACTTCAGAACATGACAAGGAAATTTCTGTAATCACCTAACCTGTTCAAATTTGAGCAGTGAACAGTCTGAGAATAATAAATTTGACCTCTGAGTAAAAGTACTATAAAGAGAATGCAGGAAGATATGCTTATTCCCACTAGAACAATACTCCAAATAAATCGGAGATGTAGCCCCCACATAATCAATAGATGATCTAACACAATATGGTGTGGAGGACCTATTTTAAAGGGTGGGGAAGTAAGTAAGTGAGCATTTAACAAAAAAAATAAATATTTGCAGGCTCATTGACATGCTGTCAACCATATTGGGATCATCTCACAGAACTACAATCACAAAAAAGTGACTCATCAAGAATGCAAATAGCATTTGCATTTTTTTTAAATCACATAAAGTATTTTTGCAGAAGTACAAGTCCCTCCTCACAAATATGGGGGGGGGGGTGCTCCCTCATGCCCTTTCTACTTACAAATGCCATACTCGAAGTTTGCTCCATCTTGGGAACATCAGAAATACCCTATATACCACAAAGACAGTCTTCTTGGAAAACACGTGGCAATCAAACTCATGAGTGATCAGACATAAGACTGTCTATGACTAATATTTTGATCACTAATGTTTCATGAAGAAGCTTGGCTCCCTACTTGCATACTGCTTTTTACCCATTTAAATACTGAGATAGAATGACCTAAAATGAGGAATTTAAAGTCCTGAACTGTGGTAAGAGAGATAAAGTCTGAGACTGCTATTCCTCAGAATATTCCCTTTTCCTTGAGATATGGCATTTTTTTGGATTTGGTAAGTATGAGTTCAGGAGGTGCAGGGGGGCTTACCCCCCCTACAAAAAAGAAGTGAAAAGAGATAAGCAATGTTCAACATCTGGTTTTGGTCTTTTGTTTGCATTTTGGAGTTTGGTATTACAAGTCTCAACATTTGAATAAGGAGCCTGCTTTTTTCAGTCAGTGTACTATTAGCTTGGATTTAGCAAAAGCTTGGGAAGGTGCTCTGTTTCAAATTGTAAGAGAGAGTGTATTCCATATTTTGTAAGCATAGCTGGAATACACCAAAGTGTAATACTTAGGAGAGTACTGTAGTTATGCCAAGGTTGAACACTCACTGGAGCATTTTATTTGGACAAGTAGGTGGGGAGTTGAAGTAGAAACATGTAAATGTCATGTGAAAGATTTTAAGCATCTAAGGAATGATGGTGCTTCTGACTTCATATTTTGTAGAATAAACTGATGGACCTTAGGGTAACTGTTTGGATAATGATGAGCCACTTAACTTTTTCTAGAGTGCCACACTGATGTTCCTTCTTATGTGCATTGACCCAAATGTTCAAATAATATTCATTGTTGCTCATAGTCTTTGACAAAGGGTGGGAGATGTTATGGCCATATTCTAAAGCTGGCAATTGGCATCTTGACTTAGCATGTGTGATATTTTCTAACAAGTATTCATAAGGTAATTTGTTTAGGAAATCACCTTAACAATATAAATTAAATAAAAATATGGGAGTCAAGTCACACATTTAAATAGTGGATCTTTTTGGCTGAATCCTGGAGCCACCTTGAGGACATGCAATGGTACAGTCTGTTGGTGATTTTCCAAGCCTCTTTGGTGTTCAAAGCATCATCTGGTCAGTCTTTTGAAGGTTAAATTGCTTGATTATACTGATTAGAAAGTTACTGTGATAAAATGTCACACAGTAGACCACTATGATAAAGATAAAGAAATGTAACACTAAACAATTTGTTTTTGCAGGCTGTACAGTCACCTCATGCAAAAAACATATTGCAGTTACATTTTTTCCATTATATCCAACAACTGCATAGTGTGGTGGGAGTCTGTGTTCAGTAAGTCAGGCATTAGGTAAGTGGTTCTTTAGTATAACAAAGCAAACATCTATAACACATTGCAGTGAACCATTGGTGCATCATGATTCAGTCCTGTAAGAGAGGTTTGCAGATCACAGTAGGGAAGTCAACAGATAATCAGATCTATGACAAATATGTATTTTAATAGTGAGTGACACTAAAAACAGTCACAATACTGCAGTTGCAAATATTTGCAGTAATATGTGAAATTTACAAAAATATTAAATGTATGTGTTTGTGCAAGGGAAGCGTTGCCCCCCATCTCCCAACAATATTCTCTCGGTACAGCTGCTTATATATGCTAGCTAAAAAATGTTGGTATACATCAGGGTAAGAAGAATTCTTTTATATACTTCAGTCTTTCTATACAATTCGGAGCAAACTCATTTAACTGCACTTTAATGTACCAGTCACGAGTGCATCACATTTCTGTCTGGTAGCCAACTGACTCATCAGGATCCAAACAAAGATGACACAGAGAGAAAGGTTATTGAAAAATAAATAAGTGTAATAAAGTAAAGCAGTCTTAACAATGATCCTGGGGGAACATGAACATTTTCTGTAACTGAGTCTGACAGCCTGTCTGAACTAGGCTCTATAAAGTTGCTAAAGTAGGTAAATGTACCCTTCATTGCTTAGTGTGCATGTTCAGAGAATAGCTTTTCTTGTACTGAACAAAATGCCTTGGGCAACAGATTTAGCATAACTGCAGCAACTAATCATAACGTCATGCTGAAAGTTTATTTACTTGAGAACAGTCTCTCAAAATTGAGAAAATAAAAGGTAAAAAAGAAAAAAAAATGTTTTCAAATATGGAAAAAACACACAAGATCCTAACTCTGACATAGAAAAATATGGCTTATATTTAATTACTTTTTTGGGCTACCTTCTGCTAAAAATGTGCAGGTAATGTTATAGATGTGCTTTCCAAAACTGTAACATTTAAAGTGACATTTTGCCATCACCTTGGTGTGAGCCTTTTATATTTCCATACATTTTAAATGATATATTTTTTGGTTGTTCTCTTTATTGGATATAACCAGTAAGGTCCAGGTACAATTAGGGTAATTAATGATTTTTAAGATAAAAAGAGAGGCACTCACTGCAGTAAATCAGTCTTATATACAGAGCTCTTAATGAAAATATCCCAAATCTAGAAATTACCTTTTAAGAAAAAGTACTCTTAGATGGGCAGTAGCCCTTTTTCAAGTTTTTAATAAACAGTCATATCATAGCATCCTCCCACCAGAAAGTGATCTAAGAGGTTTGTTCAAGAGGAAATTTGTAGCAGTGTGATAACATCTGGGCTTCTCAGTGACATCAGAGTCTTGAATTGTCAGATGTTCCCTTGTTCAACAGTAGTACCAGTTTTGTGCTATTGATCCTCTAGCTATAGGTGAACACCATCTCTAACAACATCACCGTGCCATCTCCGTTTCTTCTCTCCTGTTTATAAATCTTAATTGATTCATTATACTTTCCATTTTGAGTAGTTTACTCCTTGCTTTAGTCTACTTTCAGGTAAGAAATGATTGTTATTTCTGCAATTTATGAGATGTCTTTTGCATAATAACTTCCTCGCCAAAGTCCACGAATAAGTGAGTTTGGGCTTGATTAAAGACTTTAACTCCTTTTTGTGTTGGAGATTCTGCTTAAGGCTGATATCCTGAACAATATATCAGGTTTAACAAAGCAATTAAGATAAGGAGACTCATTGCCTTGAATGTATTTCTACCCTTTGGAAACAACACAAATTAGAAAAGAAAGAAAGAGAATAAGGTTGAAAGAAAGCTGATAAAAAATGTCAGAACTCAGAGCTTCAAATGAAAAGCCTAAAGGAAAAAAAAAAAAAAAAAAAAGATGAAGGTGAAAAAGGGAAAATACATAGTTAAAATGTCTTCCACCTCTGGTGTTAACAGTGATAGTTCACATGTTAAGGCACCCATTTTATGCAAATTCAATATGTCATAAGATAGTAGATATTCATTGTCTACATTAGACAACAGAGATAAAAAAAGCTAAGTCCTCCTAACTGTTAGAGATCTTTGATGAAGTCACAGCTATAAATAATTATTTTAAGGTGGTACCAGTACAGGCCCAGTACACATTTCACCAGAAAAAAGAATCATCCCTGGAAAAGGAATCATATATACAGTTGTATAAATCTCCTAAGGCGTATCAAATTGCATCAGAATACTCTCTGTTGACATCTTCAGTATGTTTCATAAACAATTGCAGGCACCAACACAATTCTGCCCCCCCTCCCCATCTTAATTTACCACCCACTTTTCAGAAGAATATTTTTGGATGACACTAAAAGCAGCATAGATCAAGGATACAACCGATACTGGACTGATGAAAGTTATCTAATGAAGGTTCATCATTACGCACTCAGTGATCCTTTTGATTTTCATTGCCCTAAAGTACCACTTAATCTTAGAAAAGGAAGAGATCATGATGTCATCTGTCTTTGTTATAAGAGAAGGCATTTTTACATTAGATGGTTTGTTTACTAGCAGTCATTATGTTCTGGTTCTCTTATCAGAGGTGTCACATTTGAAGTGACACAAGCTTTTTTTTATGAATATTTGGTAGAATTCAAGGCTGCTGTTGGAAACCATGGATTTATGACTATGAGGCTAAGGATGTGGCAGTCACTAAAAAAAAGTGCCACAAGCTTATGAAGTCTGAATAAATTTAGACTTGGTCTATACCAGTGATGGCGAACCTTTTGGCTCGGTGTGTCAAAAAATTGGAAAATGCGTATTTTGACTCTGCTGGTGTGTCACCCTCCCCCGAACAAAAGAGAAACAATTCCTTACATACTCATTTATTTAAAAAAATATATAGTCCAGTCATGTGTGCTGCTATGTATTATAAAAGTAAAAGAAAAATCAGTTACTTACAATAGAGAAAATGATAACTGGGCTTAAAACAGTGTACCAAAAATTAGCCTACTTTTAATAGTAATTTTGAATTGAAGTGAAAAAATATGGAACACATTGCATTTGATTTAACAACAATTAATGACTTTTTTTGTTGCTTAGTTTTAATAAATAAGTGCAAGGTCACATATTTCTTGTATTTTTGTTCATTCAGTATAAGGAGGAAAACCATAAAGGACTGGGTAACGTTGGATATATGTTGTACAGTAAGACTTTTATAAAGCTCTGACACAGGTAATGAGGAAGAGTGATGGACCAAAGGGTTCCCATATGATGGAGCAGCAGATGAAGAAGGTTTCATCTGAAGACGAAGTGCAGCAGGAACATTTTCTGGAACTTTCTGTTTTGAAGTTGATGGCAGTCCCATTTCACAACAAATGAGCATAGCTTTATTAAAAAAGTATGTGTGTGGGAAGGTATGCTTCAGTTTGGTAAGGTCTGTGAATCTGATTGTTTGACATGCTGAGATGAACCGTAGGTCCTGCTTTCAGTTAAATGTCTTATGTCTTAGTACTGCTTAGGGAATAAATTATAATGAAAATATCCATGATGTTTGATTTGTAGTATCCAGTACGATGAAGTGTCTTTGTAAGTGCATTGAAATATCTTGAACAAGCATACTTAGAAACATTTTTGCCCTTACATTTTGAGCTGGGTGTGGCTTTTTGCAAGGTTTTAATACTTTTCCTGCAAGCACTTTTGACATTCAGTTATAATTTTTTTTGTTTCAAACTGTAATCATAGCAAATAAAAATTTGCATGCTTGTAAAATATATGCCTAAGTTTTTCGCTGACTAACTGTATTTATAGAAACAAAAAAAAAAGTCCAATGTACTGAACCTTTGTCCTTTCCTTGGGGAGCAGTAACTCTCCAGTATTTTTTTTTTGTTTTGTTACATATTTCAACTACATTACTGTCTAGATGACATTTCAGCCTTTCTTGGGGAGCAGTAACTCTCCAGTATTTTTTTTGTTTTGTTACATATTTCAACTACATTACTGTCTAGATGACATTTCAGCCTTTCCTTGGGGAGCAGTAACTCTCCAGTATTTTTTTTTTGTTTTGTTACATATTTCAACTACATTACTGTCTAGATGACATTTCAGAAATTGTCCTTTAGCTGTATCAGAATTGATTGTGTTTCCAAGTGTTACTATACACTGACAATAGGAAAGGCCTACAGCAGTAAAACAAAAGCAACATGCTCTCATAGAAAATAAAATAAATGTTAACATTATTCATCAATCAGTTCATATTAATCAAGTTATGTCAAAGGCCTGGCACATTTGCATATTTTAAGTTTTGCCTCTTAAACACTGTCATATTAGTTGTGCTCTAAAAAGCGAGTGCTGAGGCAGAAGCATTACTAAAGGTATAATGTAGTTCAAAGCACAGTATTTTCATAATCCTATGGCATTTCTTATATCTCTTGAATGCAACTGTCTTCCGGATATGCCTTCCAGTCATTATAAGAACGCAAGTATTTTTAATATTTTAGTATTTTTTTGCAATACCATTGCCACTTCATGTTTTATCTGAATCATCTCAGCTTATCTGCATCCATCTACTAGGGAGCAGTTAGACCTGAAAAAGGCAAGTAGTCTTTTGTAAAATATGTCTGATACTTTCACTTTTTATAGCCTCCTGTCTGTAACATTGCAATTTTGTTTAACTGCACTGTGCAAAATTACTTGTTTCTGAAGCAGATTGTTTAATCTGTTGTAAGTCATATCTTAAAGTAGCCTTCTGGGCTGTAGTGTGTCCTATACAGTAAATTATTTAATTAATGTAATCTCCACCAATATCAGTTTCACCATCAAGCAGCCTTGGTTATATGGTCATCTTACTGTCAGACTGTTATTTCTACCCCTCAAAATTGTAAGTTTGCTTCCATTACCTAAGGTACAGCCTGTTCACTCATATCTGCATCCTGCAGGATCCATACTGGCCAATCCATAGTGCAGAAACACAAACATTTGGCACTGTTGCCTCACCTAGTGTGGATCTCTGGCTCACTTACTAAATGTTGTGGCCTCTCTGTGGAGTTTCTATATCTTGCCTGTCTCTGTGTAGGTTCTTGCTGGATACCCTGATTTCATCAACCATCCAAAATTCATGTTGTAGGTGAATTGCCAGTCTTCCAAGTTAGTTGTAGGAATCTGTACAGTGTGTGTTCTAGAATGTTTTGGTGTCCCATCTAAGATTGTTTTCTTTTTGCCTGTTGAGCGGAGTGCTGGGATGGGCTCAGACTCCCCATGACCCGAATAGAATAAAGAAGGTATCAGAAAATGAAAATTATACTTTTTCCTTATGTGTACTGACAGCATCCATAATGAGTCACTGGTTATGTTTTACTGAGACCTGACATTAAGACTTGATAAATTATAAAGAAATTATCAACCACTCAAACCATCAATAAATCAGAAAGATACAAAATACAATATTGAATCTTTAAGGGGAGTGATATGCCTCCTGTGCATCCCAAAGTGGAAGTTACACCTCCACACTTATTTTTCTTAAATATACTAGCTCCAAAGTCACACGATCTTGTCAAAATATTATTGTATTATTTATAAAACTTACTTTTGTATAGCCTTTTTGGCTTGTTCTATTCTCATATCTATATTCAGTACTGCTCTCTTTCTGAATCTTTCTCTTTGTAATTTCTCCTGCCCTCTCTCTCTCGGCTTTTTAAGTAATTAGAAATGATCCATAGATGATTTGCTATTAAACTGCCTGATATGATGTTTGTTTATTAACAAGTTAAGCTATACACTCGACCATTATACTCTACTTTTTTAGGCTTTTTAAGAGGTAGCTTTTTAATCTACTTCGCAATGTAGCATACAGAATATTTATATTTTAATGTTACTACGCTTCCCATCTACCTAATTCATTTTAACAGGAAATGTCAGGAAGTACAGATTAGTTTTGGTGAATTGAAGCCATAAGCATCAAATTAATAAAACTCCAAAACAAACCATGTAAGACCAACAAGAACTGAAATTAAAAAAACAAAAAACAAAACAAAAGAGATCTACCAGAGTGAAGTTAGAACTAACTTTATCAGCCAGTAGATGTGCTATATCACCCTGCTCAGTGAAGGTTATGCCATTATTGATCAATTCTGCACATTGCTGAGTGACTGACCTTAGCGTGGGGACTATCCTGACCTCCTAGCTGACCTTGTTGGACTTTATTAGACTTCTTGGTTTCTTGATTAGTTAAATCAGAGGGCTCCTGTCTCTATGATAGTTACTCTTTCTGATGATTTTAGCCATGATGTTTTTCTTTTGTTATATACCCTGTTAAGGTAAGGATTCCACCAGTGGGGTTTGTTTTTGGTGTTGGATCTAGGCTTATTTCTTGTAGATACTGCAGCCATTTACATGTTTGTACAGGGTTTTTGAATAATTTTGCAAAGGTGGATGTGCTCTCGGGTTTGAGGAAGCTGTGAATTTTGACAAACTGTCTCTTAATAGGATGTAAGGACTGACCATAAAGCTGTTTCCTTCGAAATCAAAATCAGCTTCATAATCCCATTAAAATCAGTAACAGTGAGGAACTATTTCAAGGTAAATTATTTTTATTAAGTGATGGTTTGTCAAAATTCAATGTCCCTCCAAACCTCAAGAATGCAACAGCCTATGCTGAACTGCTCTCAGAAATTCTGTACAATCATGTCAATGGCTGCATAGAGGTTGCCATACCTACCAGAATTAAGCCCAGGACTACCCCCAGGAACAAACTGCCCTGTTTCCCAAATTAAACAGGATATACAACAAAAGGAAAAAAATATGGCAAAAATCAGGAAGGGTAATTCTCATAAAGATAAAAGTTCTCTCATCAAACTAAATAGGCAACTAAGAGGGCTAATTAGGTCAAGCAAAGCCAACTTTGAGGATAAAATAGCCTCCCATGTGAAAGATAACCATAAGGCCTTCTTCAGGTCTGTCTTAAACATCATGGGCAGCTCACAGCAATGCTACCACGTTCACTGAGCCTGGCAATATAACAAACCAGTTAGCAGACAAATTCAGTGCCAACTCCACCCCAGCCCCCAAAAGTACCCTCGAACATAACCCCACCAACTATAACTAGGGAGTATGTACTGGCTGCATTCACTAAAGCCAAGAACATGCCTCAATGGGCCCCAATAAAATTTCAGGGTGCCTCCTGAACAGTGCAAAACATGACTTATCAGGACCCCTGATTCATTAATGTTAGTCTTAAAACAGGCTTCGTGCCATATGAACGAAGGACTGCAATGGCTATTCCCCTTCATAATGGAGGAGTGCAATGGCCATCCCCCTTCATAAGGGAGGGCCTTCAACAGATCCTGGAAACTACAGACCCATTAGTCTGACTAGTCATATTTGCAAAGCCAAGGAAAGAATTATCATGAAAATAATCAACAAGGACATGGTCTCTATTACATTGTAATTTATTTATTTAGTTAGTTAGTTATAATTTAAGAATAGAGATGATAAGGTAGAACTTAAGCAGAAAAGTTCGGTTCTAAGGATCCAACAAGATTATAAATAATAAAGTTAATAACCTGCAGTTATAGCAATAGCTTTCAAATATGTTGGTTGTACCCGGTCATCAAGGACTTCTGTAATGATACACAGTGGCAGGTACATAGATATGCATGCTAAAAAGGGGGAAAAAAAACCTCACACAACGTTAAGGGTGGAATTCATAAAGGTTACCCCAAAGTGTATACCTGATGTATGCTTTGCAGTAAGCATTTCCAATTCAGATACAGCCCTACCATGGTGAACTGCCTCTATGGCCTACTGCAAGTGCTGATGAGGCATTCTGGAGGATTGGCCTATGTTAATTATCCATGTTTATTAAAATGCCTGCGTAAGGAACATCAGCCACACGTGTTAATGAACACAGCCAAAAACATGAGTTTACTGATTGCATTAGAGGTAAGTAGCAGGGATTTTAGCAGACAGGTAGTGTTGGTGTGTATGTGTGTGTCTCTGTGTCTGCCTAAGAGGTTGCTGTAGGGGGTTAGTTAGGGGAAAGTTAGAGTAAGTGTGTGTGTGTGTGTGTGTGTGTGTGTGTGTGTGTGTGTGTGTGTGTGTGTGTGTGTGTGTGTGTGTGTGTGCATGCGTGCGTGTCTGTGTGTGAGGGGGGCTATCCACACTCCCCTAGACTAATGAGCAAGTCCTACAAACTGGAGGGGGGCAGTAGGCACCATGGATAACACTTTATACTGTGCCTTAAAAGCACGTAAAAACAGTTTTGTAGCACAAAAAAGTGGGAGCAGGGGAGGACTAGACACCCAGTGATACGCTATGTATTGTGCCCTAAAAGTGATTAAAAAAATTCACCCCTGCAGCTTAGGCATTTACACATAATGTGTTAGTCATCTATGGTACAGGTAGACACCAGAGATGGTTATAAAATATTATCCAAGTCTTTATTAATAAATAAAAAAGTGAAGTAAAAGGTAGAGAAAAATTTTGAGCTCCACAACTTTAGCTTGTCAAGTAGGAGCCTTAACCTATGCTAACTCATCTGTTAGTTTAGCATGTTTTTTTAACTAATAAGAATTATGAAACTCTAGTGTGTGACTTTAACAACTGATTGCAGTGACCTGTGAATTATGAGGCACAGTGTAGATTAAAAGGCAACTGCAAGTACATATTGTAAAATCAGTGAAAGTTGAGAGGAATGATTTTCTGCCCATGTAGGAAGAAGTTTCTTTACAAAACGAGGAGAACTAGAGGACACTAGCGAGCATGTTTATATGCTTACATGGATGTACATGAAAAAATACACCAACAGGTCTGTCATCATGATGAATTTTACTATCAGTAAGAAGAGACAAACTCTAGTGTCTGGCATTATTGACTGTAAGGACCCATGATATACTAAGGCAAGGACAACTAAAAAGACATCTGAGATATTATGTCAACTCAGGGACAGCTAAGATGTATGTCAGATTGTATGCATGTGTGTGCGTGGTGGTTTGTTTTTTGTTTGTATGTGTATGGGAAAGTAAATCAGGAGGGCCAAGGATCAGTATGATGCATGGGTCACCATTTTTGACTTCTGTAGGAAAGTGCTCATTTGCACTAGCAATAGTTAAGTGCAATTCAGAGGTATTCAGTTCAGATGATAATGAGGTATTTGGCACTAGCAATAGTTAAGTGCAATTCTGAGATATGCAGATTAGATGATAATGAGGTATTTCTTAATTGTGACTAACATGTCTCTGAATTGCAATTTTCCACATCACATAAACATCCTCTTTTGGCCAGAGAGGAGGTTCTTTCTGAGTTCCTGGGCAAGAATACAGCACTGTAACCAGGATACTTTCCCCAAGCCCATTAGGTATGACTGATGGAACAAATAGATGTTCTTCATATTTCACTGCTGCAGTCCTAACCATTGGGTTATCCATGCTGTGGTAGCCCTCAGTCGGTCCGAATAACAGAGTCAAGGTTTTGCGCATCGGCTGTGTCGCTTGCTGGCTGACATCAGGTCATCCAAGCTATAAAGGAGAGCAGGCGACACCATTACCTCAGTCTTTCTTGCCATGGATCCATAGCAGAAGCAATTCACAACAGTGCTAGTCAACTGTTTTCAGATTTCGAACTTCAGCTGAAAACGTCTAAAGCTTGCTTAGGCCTATACCACGATGTACCCCACTGTTGGTTCTGTGCCCTCTTTAACGCTAGAACTATTCATCACAGAGCTGTGTTTGTAGCCAGATATTTTCATATTCCATCTCCAATTACTGATATGGCGTCCGTTAGTCAGCAAACTGCAGATCTTCCAAAAAAACGTAAAGATAAGGATAGAGACAGACCGCATAAGACCAAGCCTTCTGATGACACCAACGCTAAAAGAGTCATCAGTTCTTCGGAATTCAGTGAGGCACTTTTGCAGTCCCTGATGCCCGACTCAATTACTTTGCAGTCCTCTACTGAGACCCATTCAGAGTCCTGTATGCTGCAGAAAACTCCATCATCTAACTAGCCTTTGGCTGTCTCTGCCTTGGTTGGGTCCGGAACCGCTACCCAAGCACCAGCTTCTGAGGATACTGCTCGCATTTCAGAATTCACTTCAAGGCCTTCACCCTCCCTTCCGATTAACACACCAAGAGCACAGAGGGATACTCTTCAGGCCAGACTTAGAGCTACTGCAAAGAAAACAGCAAAAGTCTCCATTCCACTAAGCCTCCCCCTCTTCAAACTAGAATGCTTAAAATGGCGGAGGATCTCATCACTTTCATCGGGGGTAATCAGGCCACACCAGCCAAATGGAGAAGGGAATCTTCTCCGGACATCCAATCGGATTTAGACTCAGAGGAATCTGACTCCTCTGTTTTTGAAGAGGAAAATCCTCTTAATGCCTATGAAGACTCAGATGCAGAAGAATCTATTCCTTCTGCATCACCTCAGGAGGACTTTTCCTTTGGGGAAACCCTCCATACCCTCAAAGAACACTTCCAATGGGAATCAACGGATTTCCCTCAATCCAAGAAAAGACTAAGAGAGTTTCTGGACCTACCCCAGCCAGGCCTATGGCCATACCACCCTGAATGTGCCTTATCTCATCTGATCTCAGAAGCTAAGCAGGGTTGGGCCTTGTTAGTACTTGAATGGAAGGCCACCTGCGAATACCAGGAGCTGTAGAGGCAGATGCACCCAAGGTCTCTGGCACACATAAATACTACTCTTGCACATCAATGAAAAGGAAATGATTGCAGTACAAAATGCTCTGGCATCCTTCAAACCCTACCTCAAACCAGGGATTCTTCTCATAAAAACAGACACCACCACAGTCATGCGGTACATCAACAAACAGGGAGGGACTCAATTTTACCCCCTGTGCAGACTAGCCATGAACCTGTGGCAAGCAGCCTCATCCATGGGACTACATCTTATAGCCCAATACCTACCGGGCACCTAAGCAGAAACCAGCTGGACCCACACAAATGGCAAATCCACAGAGACATTTTTCTGCAAATTACCCACACATGGGGGACCCCCAGGTGGACCTCTTTGCAGATTCTGCACCAGGGAGTACCATCACCTGGCCTGGAAGGTCGATGCCCTGACCTTCCCATGGAATACCCTCTTTGAGTATGCATTCCCACCCCTACCTCTCATTCGAGAAGTACTAATCAAGATAAGGGAGGAAAAACCAAGAGCAATACTCATTGTCTCAGATTGGCCCAGACAGCATTGGTACCCACTGCTGCACAGCCTATCTCACCAGCCCCCCCTGGCAGCTACCTCTGATACCTCACCTGCTATCTTGGGGGGGGGAACAGTGCTGCACCCAGACCTTCAGACACTCAAGCTCTCAGCATGGCTTATTCTACCAAAACCAACAAGGACTCTATGCTAAGCAAGCAAGTCCTTGACATCATCACAGAAGCCAGAAGGCCCAGCACCAGAAAATCTTATGCTGGAAAATGGAAAAGATTCTGCTCCTGGAGCCAGTCCAAGGGGGCAGACATACATTTGCCCTCCATTCCTTTTATTCTAGATTATCTTGCTGTGCTTCTTAATAAGGATCTCTCCTTCTCCTCCATAAAGATCCATGCCTCTGCCATCTCGGCACACTTTGATACAGAACAGCCATTGTTCTCCCACTCTCTTATCTAACAATTCATTAAAGGAGCCTCTAATATCAGGCCTCCCAGAAGACAGCCCACCTCAGCCTGGGATGTGAACTATGTTTTAGAAAAGCTTACTCTGCCTCCCTTTGAGCTCACTCGTGTTCACTGCTGCAGTCATGCTTTCCCTCCCTCCTTCCCCGTGATATCTGCTTTCCTTAGAGAGACACATATTTCTATGGGGTCTCTGACCCCAGGACTACTACTAATTATTAAAATTGGACTTCTTTGTTTGGTTAAGGCAAGAAAAACTGAGGTAATGGTGTTGCCTGCTCTCCTTTATAGCGCGGATGACCTGACATCAGCCAGCAAGCGACAGTAGCCGACACACAAAACTTTGGCTCTGGTATTCGGACTGACTGAGGGCTACCACAGCATGGATAATCCATTGGTTAGGACTGCAGCAGTGAACCCACTCGAACATCTATATTTATGGTGAGTGTACACAACTGTACTATCTGTAGATAACATCAAAGTACAGCCTTATCGGTGGGATATTTTATTTATATCGTCCACTAATAGTGGTTAACTCAAACCATATATTTCTTCATTTCTTTTGAGTGCTGTTTCTGTATTTAGAAAAGAGAAATCAGAAATATTTAAGCGGTACTTTCCTTAAGCAGCAGAGGA
Organism: Protopterus annectens; assembly: GCF_019279795.1. Taxonomy (NCBI): domain Eukaryota; kingdom Metazoa; phylum Chordata; order Ceratodontiformes; family Protopteridae; genus Protopterus; species Protopterus annectens. The sequence continues at coordinate 1,393,823,321 of NC_056732.1, forward strand.
ATTTTGTAGGGTTGGGATAGTACACTATGAAGTACTTATGTCCAAATCAGTGACACATTTGTAAGAGTAAAAGACTTAATGATCTGCATTAAAATAGTCATTGATCATTTGTTTTGACTGCATGAATGGAAAGCATAAACCTGTCATGCTAATTATCAATGAATTGCCTTATATGTTAAGTGTCAATGACTTTACTTCTCTCTGTACCCGAGGGATGTCATATTGATCTTTGGTTTAATTTACATAAATCCCACTTTAGCCATGGAACCATTCCGTTATGCTTGCTCATGTGCAGGACACATAAAAATGAGTTTACGCGGTCACATTGCACTGTTGTGCTTGAAAGATGATTTTTTTCCTGGAAGATTTTGGTAAACTAGTTTAATGTCATAGAGGGAAAAGGGGATAGAGCAAAAAGAAACGTCCGATAAATGTAGTGAATTGACCGTGTAGACAAATATTTCACATTACCACTTTATGTCTAAACGATCTGCTTTTGTCATGTTCTGTGCTGATCAGTGAAGGGAGACCAAATGTTAAACTTCAACAGGCCTAGTGTTGTATAGTATCTCTGTACCCTGACTAGTGTCACGTATAAGCTACTGCAGAAGAACAGTCTAACAGTCCTAAACAAACTTCTGTTTGCTGGAGAAATTTACCATGAATACTTTTATAAAGTATCAGCAAATAGCTCAAGCAGCTGTAATTGTTGCAGTAACTGATTATTTATCTACATGATTCAACACTTTCTCTGTATATTACAAGGCTACTCACAACTTTTTCTAAGGAGTGAAGTTACTCAGCCAATATACCTAGTTTCTCATCTCTGAACTTTCATATACCTTAATTAGGGTTTAATTTAGGAACTACCTGTCCACCACTCATAGTTATTACTTAGCATTAATGTTTGGGATTTGTTTAGGGGGTTGGGCTAGAACTGAATTCATTCATCACAGAGAGTTGATAGGTATTTAAGATCAGAATGGACTTTGAGAAATGTCAGGCTTTTAATACATTTGGCCAATTGACTAAAAGTGCTAGTGTAGCATGATCGGGAATAATTTTGAAAAAAAAAAAATGTGACAGATAGTCATCACATGTATTTGATTACCACACATTATGTCTGGAGTACCATACCCTTAATGTGCTGGGGTTCATGTGCCATAAATACATTTCATATACAGCCTATACATGTGACTACCACAGTATGAAATACCACTTGTCAAAAAGAATGAAAAGGAGGAGCAAATAAAAAAACAAAACATATAGCTTTAAGTTGTGTTATTAGTTCAACAAAGTACCTGCTGTTCATAGCTGCCAAAATGCTTTCTGAACCCATGCGCCTCCTCTAACCCAAGCCATTTATTATTTATCCAGCACATTTTGCTCCTCTCCTCCTTGATCCAGTGTAATTTGGGGTCTATATTATAATAGCGAAAATCACTTTAAGCGAACATGAAAACACTGACACGTATTGTGCGAAATGCGAATATGCCGAACGAACTAAACTGCGAAATAGAAAAAGTCGAATCCCCATAGTCGGCCAACTCCACCTCCCACTACATACTGCCTACCCAAACAAAATAAATAAACCACATACATACACTATCCAAAACCCTACTTCTAACCCTAAAGTAAAGCACCAAAACCCTATGTCTAACCCTAAACCTTACATACATTATTATCTATGCACTTACCTTAACCCACACCCTAACCCTAAGGTCTGTAACTATCGAACACTTACCCTACAGCGATATACCAAAACAAAACAAATAATCCACACACATACATTTAACAAAACCCTAATTCTAACCCTACACTATACCTTACATACATTACCTATCTATGCACTTACCTGAACCCGCACCCTAACCCTAAGGTCCATAACTATCGCACACTTATCTTACGGAGCTGTACCACAGGTGGGCCAACCATGACACTTCGACTTTTTGAATTTCGCAGTTTTGTACGTTCGACATAATTGCGGTTCGCGCAATACGTGTCTGTGTTTTCACGTTCGCTTAAATGGATTTTCGCTATTATAATATAGACCCTGTAATTTGTTACAATCTAATCACTTCAGAGGTGGACCATGCAATATGCCAGTCCTCTGACAGCATACAGTTGTATCCCATGAGCTATGTGAGTTTCATGCATTTGTGATATTAGGACCTCCTATATAAGGCTTCTGCAGGATTTAGTTTTATCTCTTTCACTAGTGGTATTCTTCCATGAGATGTCTGATCTCTGAACGGGTGTAATTTGGCTGTAATTTTGATTGCTCTCTCAGTCTTGTCCTTGAGAACTGGACAAGCAAATATGTGAAGTCATGGACATAAGTGTCTGTCATGCCAATTTCTGATAATTGTTGAAGCTTCTCCCAACAGAAGACATTCAAATTTCATAGACTGACTCTCTTTCCCCAACCAGGATAAAAAATAGTCTGGACTGTTTCCTTTCTGGATGCCTCAAAGATGACTCCAGTCCACTCTTGAAGCTTCTGTTTTATACTTAACACAGTTTTACTGGTATGTACCACACATGAAGGCATGCAACCTGTTATTTTAAAGTGATGCTTAATTTTGCGTTAAAAGCAAGTATCAGCAAAAGTTCTGGTGTGTAGGCCTCTATGTTCTTTTATAACTTTTATTATACCTGAAGCGCCTAACTCACCTGATATCAAATGTTGACCCCAAGAAGGAAGGTTTCTTGTACTCTGCAGTTGCAGCTGTATACGGTGGCTCTGGACTTGAATCATTCCAATATTTATCTTTCTCCAGAATTGGTAAATTGTTGGCCATCTCATCTACTGCTAGCAGTGAAACCTGCGGGAAAATAAAAATTCAGCTGAAAATGCCCATTGAGACTAATTGTACATTTGTATGTCTTCTGGATTGAAAGCTGTTAATTTTATTGTAGTATGAAGTAATATTTACACATTTATATGAATTAACTCTTTTCTAGGATTTACTGACAGCTAATTACTTTATATGTTTTGCTATCATTCATAAAACAGAACTGTAAAATATGATGGAAGAATGAAGTTGGGTATAATTGGTAGATTCATTGGCCTTGCACAAGACCGTAGTTATGCTATTTACACCTGTAATGAGATTTATGACTACTTAATGCACAAATGCACTGCATTTTTTTTATACTCACATTGCTGTTCTTGTAGTCAATTAATCTCAATGTCTTGATCACATTGGCACAGGTATCCCCCTTATTCAGTCTCACTCTGACACACAAACACACACACCTCTCATCTGTCCCTGACTATACAGGACTTCCCTGATGTTGCCTCTTATGTTTTCCCTACTACTCATAAATCGCAGATAATTACAGTCAGCCAGTAATGCCAGACATTGAGTTTTATACTTGTTCAGAAAATGCATTGTGTGGAAGACCTGTTGCCCTATAAATGTTTACATGCCTTAGATTAATGTGTAAAGAGTGCCCCTGGTATCTAATGTTCATTCTCTATACATATTGTTCAAAATATCCTTTGTGCTGCAAAACCTATTGTTTTGTTAACTTTGTAACTGATTTAGGGTATTATTTAAAGGGTGTCCCTGGTGTCTAGTGTTCCTCTCATACGTTTTATTGTTCGGAAATGTCTCTGCAAAGCCTTTTCACCTAGTAATTGTTTACATGCCTTAGACTAATATTTAAAAGATCCTGGTGTCTAATGTTCCTACCAGTATTTCAGTCTTTGCTTATAAGTCAAGGGGGGTTTAGAGATATGGCAGCCACCACCTCTTCACACACACAGCACACACTCACTTAGATCACATACCCATCCCCTTATGTATTTACTGCCCCCTCCCAGACACTCACATGTGAGACCATTCATTTCTCTGCAGACAAGCATGCATACCACACATGTACATACACTCTCACAGCTCCCCTCAATACCTCCCCACAGACACTTACATGATCTTATCTTTTACATGGTCTATCCCGTTGAGTACAATATGGGAATACAGCTTTTCAGCTGTGTTAACTAACGTAGCCAGCAGTGTGATTTTCTGAATCACTTGGTTGCACTAATCCCTTACCATAGGCATTTCTGGTAGAGCATGTGGTTAATTAACATAGTCTGCTCCCCCAGCATGTCTCATTTGCAGTGAGCCTGTTTCTAATTCAAAAAGGGCTACTGCCAGTAATAGCAGCCCATTTTTGGGTTTCCTGCTGGCAATAGCCCTTTCAGAATCCTAGCCCAGTTCATCTTGTAATGTTCAAAAGACAGTTCATGCAAAAGTTTGTATATTTTAAAGTTGCTTACCTAGTTAAATGTGCTGGTGCTAGGCAGTCCCATATAAGGCACCATATTAGAAGATTTCTTTAGATCTACAGTAAGAACATACATATCCTGTCCTTCACCAAAAAATCAAGGCAGCACTGCCGGACTCCAAGTGATTTTTGTAATATGCAGATATATCCTTATTGTGTGGGATTCCATTATTTTAATTAGTACTGACTTAAGATAACTAGGCCAGAAGGTCTCAGAATCTTTATTTGTGCCTCTTTATGCAGTGAGATAATGTGATATGATGATGTGGGCTATTATCAAATCCTTTGGAATTATGCTTGAATTTGGGAGTATATTAAAAAGACTTGCTGCATCTTTCTAAGCATTTTCCCCAGTCCATTGTTTATCAGCTGACTTCAGATATTTACTTCTTCCTCTCTGTCTGTCTATTTACTACCCTTAAAGAACTGATGGTTAGTGTTGCTGCCTCACAGCAAGAGGTTCTCCGGTTCAATACTTGGCTGGGGTGCCTTCTGTGCAGAGTCTGCATGTCCTCCCTGTGGTCGCGTGGGTTTCCTCCGGGTGCTCCGGTTTCCTCCCACATCCCAAAGACATGCTGTAGGTGGATTGGACACTCTAAATTGGCCCTAGGCATGAGTGCGTGCGTGTGTGTGTGTGCCTTCTGTGGAAGGTTGGGCACCGGGCTGGCAACTCAACACCGTAAAACTCCACTGCCAATCATGAGCGGATGGGTGATCCGCTGTGGCGACCCCTAACCGGGAAAAGCTGAAAGAAGAAGAAGAAGAAGAAAGAACTAGATAATAATTATAACAAGGAGGCATTGGAGCAGTGCTATCATACTGGGGGTTATTTTTTTCTAACACTACCTTTAGTCTCTTTCCCCATCCCTAGAGTGGCAGTGGCAGACATTGGTGCACACATGTTGCCTATGTGCATCATCTAGCAAATGCAGGCTGTTCTGATGCATTATTGTAAGGCTCAGCAAATAGTTCTATGCTCACCACTGGTGGGGGGTATTAACACCCCTGCCTGGTCACTTGCATGACAGGTAGTACTAAAGCTTTTCTTCCAGACTTATGGCTTACAAATTAATCTCAATGTGCACTCAGCACATAATCCCCTTCACCAACATGTCAAAACTTTTACTCTTAGAAGTTTTAAGCAACAAATGATCCACAAGAGATTATGTATGACCAACAGCATCAGAAGGGTATCTGTAATATAATTACATTCTTATTGCTTGGTTTTGAATCCTTTACAAAGAAACCTACAAAGGTTCAAAGTTCTGGGTGCCAGAGTCATACGATTCATAGGAGTTTCAATGCTATTTTAGTCTAATGTCTGTGTACTCCTTGGCAATACTCAGCCTCATGCTTTACCTCCTCTCTCAGTGAAGGAGAGGCAAGTTAGTCCCAGGGTAAATTTGAGTGCATACAGTGGATATAAAAAGTTTACACACCCTTGTTAAAATGCCAGGTTTTTGTGATATAAAAAAATGAGACCACAATAAATTATTTCAAAACTTTTCCCACCTTTAATGTGACCTATAACCAGTACAATTCAATTAAAAAACAAACAAATCTGTTAGAGGAAAAAGTATAAAAAATTAAAAAAAAATACAATATGCTGGTTGCATAAGTGTGCACACCCTTAAACTAATACTTTGTTATGTGGGCACACCCTTAAACTAATACTTTATTGAAGCACCTTTTGATTTAATTACAGCATTCAGTCTTCTTGGGTACACACCTGCCATCAATTAAAGAGACTCTAATTAACCCCAAATAAAGTTCAGCTGTCCTAGTAGGATTTTCCTGACATTTAATCAGTTGCCTGCTACAGTAAAAGCCATGGTTCGCAGACAGCTTACAAAGCATCAAAGGGATCTCATTGTTGAAAAGTTTCAGTCAGGAGAGGGATACAAACAAATTTCCACAGCATTGGACATACCATGGAACACAGTGAAGACAGTCATCAAAAAGTGGAGAAAATATGGGACAGCAGTGACATTGCAAACAACTGCATGTCAATAACATTCAACATTACTCCAAACTTCTCTTGAGACCACAATAAATCATTTCAAAACTTTTCCCACCTTTAATGTGACCTATAACCTGTACAATTCAATTGAAAAACAATCAAATCTGTTAGGGGAAAAATATAAAATATAAAAAATAAAAAACGTGCAATAAGCTGGCTGCATAAGTGTGCATACCCTTAAACTAATACTTTGTTGTGTGTGCACACCCTTAAACTAATACTTTGTTGTGTGTGCACACCCTTAAACTAATACTTTGTTGAAGCACCTTTTGATTTAATTACAGCATTCATTCTTCTTCTTGATGAAACGGCCATTCGAGCATTAGTCCTAGAATCATTGAAATACCCATGCAGTTTCCACCAAGCCTGAGGGCATGGTAAGTAAAATCCCAAGTATGGAGGAAGTGGGTTGTTTACATTTCAACCAAGTCTGTGTAATTATACATATGTGGACATGCTCCACATATGCAGGAGCACCTCAAGATCTGCAATTTATTATTGAGACTCCTGGTGTTGAGAAGAGCCACCCTAATATGCTCCAATTTAGGGTTTGAAGAATTGTAAGTTATGATGTCCATTAAAAGGCACTACTGGGGCAGCAAGGGCTTTTGCCAGTATGCAGAAATCCTTGAACAATAGATGGAGGCCAACCCTTGCAAAACAAGTGGGACATTCTGACGTCTCATTCCAAGCTGATAGCAGATCCTTTAAAGCCAATTATTTTTTCTTTATACCTAGGGAGATGGAATCAGTTTTAAATTTAAAAATTGTATAACATTAATAGCCTTCCCCACTATACTTTTTCTCTTTGGCAGAGCCAGATCATGGTCACATGGGAACCTAGGCAGAGTAATGGATCTGGGCCACCCAGCAGCCCTCTAGCCCCCTCTGCAGCCATTCCAGTGTCCCATTACTTGGCTATTACTCCCCAGTTACCATAAACGCTGTTCAAAGCTGTCGGTGTGCTTAATGTTTTCTTCATTACTTCTACAGTGATTACAGATGCTTGGATTTAGTTTTAAACTTTTATTTCAAATTTTATATCACAAACACAGTTAGAAATTTGCTAAACAATACAGTTAAAACTTTTATTACACATTTTATACCACAAACACAGTTAGACATTTGTTAAACAAAACAATATAGTCTCACAATAAAAACAGTCTTAGCAGTAACAATAAACAACTTGCATTCATTGAAAGGGTATTGAAACCCACATTCAAAGAGCATGCCCTTGACCAGTGGTGGATTAAGTTTACCTTTGGGCTGTTTTCAAACCATAGGCCACTTGCACACATTTAGGAACATGCACACATAAATGTGTTCTTTGTTTATCTTCCTGATTGTATTAAATTATATTCTTTGTATAATACAGCAACACTTGTTAGAGTGTATTTTAAATGTGTAGTTTTGAACATTTTTCCAGTAAGCAATGAAACAAACTGTATGAACTAATAATGAGAAAGCTGCCCATTTCAGGTCATTTCAACCTTAAAAAGCCCCTCAAACTATTTTCATTACAATCCACCAATATAAGTCAATATGCACAATCTCTGCAGAAGTAAAACTCATCTGAATCATTTCATATTAAAGAAATCCGTAAGTAATAAAGAGGTTGCTACTAGCAAACAACGTTATATTTCAGTATTTCATGTACACATTCAGTGCCTGCTATCCTTGAAGAATAAATTGCCTATGTTACATTAAAAAAAAATGTTTATCTGCTATTGCAATAGGGAACGGACGGCAAACTAACAATAGTTTCATTGTTACAAGGCATCTCATCCAAAGGAGGACATACTGTGGACTGCAGCTCCACAACCCCATCCTTAAAATGCAACAGAGTATCAGCAATCCAGCTATATGATTTAGGAATAGAATGCACAGCCTTCTGCATCATAAGCAAGTATGTTACCTGTTGTGCTATTAACACTGCTTTCAAATTATGTAGCACAAACAGTAATAACCATTTGCTAAATAAAACAGTTGCGCATTAAAAACAGACTTAGCATGAGCAGCAGTAAACCTCTCTTCCTTTGAAGCTCACAATTCCTTGAAAATGTGCTGAAACTCACAATTCCTTGAAAATGCTGTGAAATTAATAGTCTGGTAGTTAGAGTAAAGGATTTACTCTCGTCTTCTGTAACTAAGGCTCAGAGTTTGAGCTTGAGCCTGGTTAAATTAACTAACCTGTCATCCCTAATTAGGACATTACACATACACACACACACACACACACACACACACACACACACACACACACACACACACACACACACACACACACACACACCCATCTGGAATGCAGAATATTGACCATGCAATTCTCTGACCAGCTTACATGTATATGGCTCAGTACTTGTGTGACAGACTGCATTTGTCTCTCATTACAACCTGGCACTCAGAGACTTAAGTAATGTTTTTGTGTTTACCAGCCTTTCTACACTGTCCTGTAGGATATGCTGTTTACCCTTGGCAATCAGACTAGCTGCAGAGCAGCTAGTTATGTTTTGATGTTCCCTGTTGTTGTAGGAGGAGACATTGTACAACTGTGCTGTTTGTACATGCATACACATATGCATAGATATATATACATTATTAAATACATGTACACACATGTATATGTCCGTATTTTGTACTTGTCATATTGACTAGTGAGACATATTGTGTCTGAGTCCACGGGTGGACACGGTTGGTTATGCCATGGGTTTGGTGTGGTATTACTGCACAATTGCCATGTTTGGTATCTCTTCTGGTTTAGTAGCTGAGGTGCTTTATGTCAGGAAATGGGTTTCAGGACCATATTAGCTGAAAGCCTTGGAACAGTTACATTGTTTAGGAGTTATACAATTGAGCAAAGTTTCTCATTTTATTTTTATGTTATTAAGTATGGCAGGTACAAATTTATGAATGCAAATATGTAATTTAGAATCAAACCGTTACTATTTCTGCACAAATCATTCCCAGTCCTTCATATTAAGTTATGCTATCATTAATAAGCTACTCCAAAAACTTATGAGTAATGATATTTCTTAAAGTGCCAAAGTGCTATTTAAAGTGCCATTCAAACTGTATAAACACAGTAATCTAAAAATGTAAAAAAAATTTTTATATTTTTACATTTTTATTTTTACAATTTATATTTTAACATTTTTTTTTTTAGATTTTTACATGTTTAGATTACTGTGTTTATACAGTGTGAGTGGCACTTTAAATAGCACTTTAACACTTCTATGAATGGGTGGGTTTAATGACATCATCCTTCGATCAGTTGACCGCTTTGGGCCTTATTTAAAACCTGCTTTTTGTGTTCAATTTTATCTGAAGAAGTTCATTGTTGTTACATGAATGAAAGTGCTTACCAGTCTCTTTATTTATGGATAATAAAGGTTTCTTCAAGAACCTTGCGGCTTCTCCTTCTGGCAGCTAACATAGTTTATACTTTACAAGTTTGCCTTTTGTCTCTGCTGCTTTAATAACATTATACAATAACCATATCACTTTGTTGGGAAGAATAATAGGGGTACTACATGCATCAGAAATATTGCTTAATATTAAATCCAGAATATGAGTTTTAAAGGGGGTTATGAGCCAGCCAAGTTAACAGTTCTTCTACAGTAATCCCATAAGAGACTGACAATCCTATATGGTAGAAATAAAGTTTAACTTCTACTCAGTTTCTATGTTCTTTGCCATTCTTAAAATATAATGTATGCAAACAATCCCTTGAAATCTATCTGACTTTTATAGGTTTCATGCATAATGATGTCATATGTCTTGTCTAAGTGTCTAATACAAGTGTCTTATAAATTAAAACACACAAAGATAAGTACCTTATGCAGCCCATACACATGGAAAAGTTGACTGCTTTGCACTCTTGATTACCAAAGAAAATACTGTGTTTGCATCCTAATTCCTATACTCAATGTATTATTACAAATATTTTGAAAAGTATGTAATTATATGTATTCAATGATCAGAACAGAACAAAGATCAAAAGGTACAAGCAGTAAAAATTAAGACTGAAATATGAAGAATAGCAGAAAAATATGGTAAAGAGGACAATAGACTGAAGAAACTGGAGATACAAGAAAGCAAGGGAAGCAAGCTGCACCATATCTGACTCTTTTTTTTAATTTATCACCAAGTTTTAAAAATTGTACACATTTTTAACAGCATATAAACAACGTTCATTTGAAATATATTGAAGGAAAGTCCACATTGCTGTGATGTACAGTTTGATTAAGATAGAGGAAAGCCTATTAAAATGTGGTCTTCAGGGTCAACAGGCTTATTCAGAACACCTACTAGAAACATGTCAGTTTAAACGAATAAGACATTCTGGTTTTATAAGCTTGGGTACTATTGTCGCTCCATAGCAGAATTACCACATTGCATTACCAAAATAGCCACCTGGTTGTGTGAACATTCACTGTTGATGTGTCACCCCAACTCCATGTGCAACAATAGGAAAAGGGGGTGTGGATGGGTGGATTGCCAAAATACATGAAAGATGTGTCACATTTTATTCATACTTTAATAACTTCCTCCAGTGGTAATTTTATAATTTCTCTTTAGCAAACTCAATTTTATTATAATGAATTTAATTCACTTAGTACTTTTTCCTAATCGTCATATCTGAATTTAGTGGGTCAAGAGGCCTACAGCTTTTGGCATGCCCAGCTATGTTCAGCTATTTGTAAACACCATTTCTACCTTTTGTACACAGTGTTTGGAAGCTTCCCTATGTGCACTGTATTGTTCATTAGCTGTCTCTGTAGCCCTGATACTTTGGATATCATCTCTTATAAAATAACATAAAACTCACATTTTCTTCATCATTCCTCTCTTCTGATCTGCATAATGTTCAAAGGGATCTGTTCCTTTATATAGCGCTCAGCATTCCCTCATTTTTCCTTAGAGGGTTTTTGCTCCAGAGAAAATACAGGATTCTGGGCATCTTGATTTCACAGGTATCTAGGTGAATAACATCAATTAAATGTATCCATGTTTTGAAAACTCTGCCCTTCATTGTAGTTGTTTTAGTCTCTGAAAAGGGGTTTGTGCCAAATCATTTTGTAATTTCCCAGTAACCAAAGGCAAAATAAATACATTTATTTGTGTATGTGGGTATGATTATATTATAACAATCACTGTTAAAAATGCCAGTTTGCACTATGACTCTGTGTTGTCTGTACACTGTAATATACAGTTAGAATTATCACCGTTTATAAAACATATCAATAAATCTCATTTATTTTTCTAACAAAGTCAGATATTCTGCACTCCATTGTTTCAAAATCTGTAATTTGGGCTAAATTGCTTCCTCAGACCTGCAACTCTTTAAAACTAACTACAGCAAACAGACATCAGCTATATATCTTACTATATTAAACATAAGTCCACTTAAGTAATATAGCATCCTAGCCCTCTTGCTTATTTCACTGTATAACAGAAGCCATAACGTGTTTATTTACTTTGTGATTACAAAGATGTACCTGTTTTATATCCATTGAGTTGTAATACTGTTGTTATTATAACTGTGTTTGTTGATTATGTTAAGCCTCTAACAGTATGGATGATTTGTGTAGCATATGGATTGTCAGACTTAATTTGATAGTAATATACAGTACTTTAGTCTGATGCACAGACTGAATAAAGAAAGCATTTTGAAACATGAACTTCTTACAGGTATTCAATGGTCTATAAAAATGATAAGAAGGAAAACAAAATAAGAAGTGGAGCAACTTAACATGGGAAAGTGAATTTTCATATTTTGCTATAAATGACCACAGTTTAATTTATTGCAATGCACCATATACTAAAAAATGTCAGCCTTTCTTCTGTTTCTGAATACTTAAGGAGGAATGTTTGGATTCTGATTTGTTTTGCTTAGAAATTTTATGTAGTACTGGTTGAAAGTTGCATGCTGTTCAGAAGGCTTTTCTTGGGTACTGATATTCTACAAGTTAAGACAGAGTATATATTATAGATGAATTGCAAGCATACTGACATACACTTTGTCAAGAATAATCCATTGAGTAGGCAACATCCTAAATCACTGCACACAACCATTACAAAATCAGCTAAAAGAAGCAATCCATACTTTTTGAGGCAACTCACTTATTTTTGTAAAGGAGAAAATAGAATCAAATGGTGATATTCTTCATGAAGGTCTATTTCTGACTAGCAAATGGTGCCAAAGCCATGGTCTTAAACCCAATGCTAAGAAAGGCATAATTATACCCTTTGGGAAGTCAGTCATCCCAGGTAATTATCAGTTTGATAATATGCCCCTAAGAGTTGACCCTGCGGTCAAGGATCTGGGTACTCACATAGCTGTCTTACCTTCGACCAACACATAGCCACAGTGGTGAGGAAATCCTTTTGTGTTACACAACTTATAAGTAAGGGCATGGCATCTATGTCCAAAGACATCATTATACCACTGTACTCTGCCCTTATAGACCGATTATAGAGTACAATGCTCCCTTTGTTATGTACGTGACCAGGCATATGCAGCAACTAAAGCGACCTCAGAGGTTCCATACAAAAATAATACCAGGTGTGACAAACTTGCCTTATACAGAGCAACTTAAAACACTTTCCCTCTACTCAGTCTCCTATAGATTGCTGAGACGTGATCTAGACTTGGCTTACACGGCATCCGCAAACCCCACACTTATGAATCTCCTACATATTCATAAGTCAAAGAGTACCAGAAATACAAGTAATTTTGTCAGTGACTTAAACATTACATGCTGGAGAGACAGATATGTGTCCCAGAGACTGCCTCTCCTATGGAACAGGCTTCCCATCCATGTGATGTTGAGTTCATCTATTACCCAATTTAAGTGCAACCTAGACCAGTGGATGGGGAACAGGAAATTTACACTGGGCCTGGCACCTATGTCCCTTATGGACAAATGTAGCTTATAAATGCCTGGCTGTCAGTGTCCTATTCAGGAACAGGACATCGTTATTCTTTGAGGAAAACTTGGCTAGACGTATAAAGGCCCCCTGGGTATTAGCCTAGTAACAATGTATGAAATCTATGAATACACTCCTTCCTTTGCAGAACACATGTGCCTTATTGTCTGATATATAGTAAGCTTCCCCTAGTTGTGTGTTAGTAATCCTTTCATTTCCAGTGGTTAAGACTTGGTTTATTATCTTGACATATATTTTGTTTTTTAGTGCTGGTGCTGTGTTTTCAATCTAAATCGATTCATTGGAGACCCGCACTGAAATATTTTTCCCTTCTGCACTGTGGATGTGTGTGTGTGTGTGTGTGTGTGTGTGTGTGTGTGTGTGTGTGTGTGTATATATATATATATATATATATATATATATATATATATATATAGTTTTTTTTTGTTTGTTTTGTTTTTACCTGAAACTGTAACACACACACACACACACACACACACACACACACACACACACACACACACACACACACACACACACACACAGTTAAAAGCTTTTTCACAAAGCAAATAAAGGAAAACAGTTATTTAGGTGTGGACTTCACCTCCTACACTTCTCCCAAGTTCAGGATTGAGTGTACCCACTTACTTGGGCAATCATGTACATGAGTACCTCCCCGGGTGGGCAGTAGCAAGTCCTACCTAAACACTGAATATTGATTTTATGTCTTCACAGGCCACACAAATATTCATTGGGTATTCGTCACGTAGCTCAAGGGGGCACTATAATTACCTAATGTATTTTGTTTTATGTTTTTGCAGGGAGATTGTGCCCCCTGCACCCCCCACACCCCTGCAAATTAAATATACCAACTCCAAGATCACACTACATTGAGGAAAAGGGTAAATTGTATGCATGATGTCACCATCAGGTCTGCACAAGAATGATTTGACTACAACATCACGGCCATTTGGCATGTCAATCATGCAAGTGGCGCCCACGCCATGCCCACATCTGTGCAAACTGCCCAAGGAGGTATGCATGTACAGGATCACCCTTACCTGTACATGATAAATATCCAGTTGCACAACTGTGACCAAAGGTAAATTACAGATAAAGTGCTGTAGTCAACTAAAGATAATTTGACTAAACCAGAGAGTAAGGAACTGTGCAACTGTAAGATTAGTGATAACTCACCTACTTGTCAACAGGCTGTGTATCTGACTTAATAGGATAGGACAGATCTCAAATGAGATACAAGTCTGTGTGATCCTGTTTGGAAAATTGACATTTCTAAATGGTCTGTCTTGAATTTAGACACACCATTTTTCCCCTAGATAAATTGCTGTGATTCAATTCACATTTTACAGCAAGCAATACTCTGGTGAAGTTCTTCAACATACGAATTTAACAGCTTATTTAGAAGATTAATATTGGAGTTGGAAAACAAATATTTGAAAAGAAAGTCCCACTAAGATAACCTGTTTGCATTTAATGCTCTTAAAAGCTTGGCACACAAATCATATTGAGAACATATACACTTTTTGATATACCTGAAAATTTCGATCCACTAGCCAGTTTGTTTCAAAGTCATCATCATCTTCCCCAAACGGATTGATTAGTTGCTCAGCTACCTAGAACAGGAGAAACCAGAAAAAAAATCTTGCCTTCATCTGTAGGAATTACCTATTAAATTTTACAACACATAACATATAATTAAATATACTGCACACAAGATACCAAAATATTCTAAGACAATACCTGCACATCTTGCTTTGTTACTCACTCCTGGTTAACATCCCCAGATGAGCTCTACATCTGACCATTCTAATACTGTTTTGAGAATACTTTGTATGCATTGCAGATATATACTTGACGAGGTTTCAAGTAGCAACTACACCCTGTTAGAAATGCGAAATCTTAAATGTTGATTTTTGCAAGCCATCAAACAAAACCTATCTTTATCTTTTTTTTTTCCTGAATATATAAATATGATCTCTCTCCCATGCACTACGTTAACCTCTTTCCAAAGAGAAACTATATGACAGAAATTGGTAAGAGTGTATAAGATCATTATAGTTTCCCACTGTCTCAGATATGTGATTCGTTCAACACTTAGCTGTGACATGAGTGTTGTCAGATTCATGGTTATGCTGTCACTTACTATGTCATTATAACTTTATACTGCAGACTGGATCCCACAAAATTACTCATGCTTCAGGGAAACTTGTCTTTATCTCACAGATACAAGGTATAGGGTTTGGTTTTGACTTCTGTTTATTGGCTACGCTTGTAATAGTTTGCAGACTGATAGCCTACCATTTACCTATGAACCTTTGAATATAGGCATGCACAAACTGTTACTGTCTTGCATAGTTACGTGCTTGAACAAGTACTCTTGACTAATAATGCATTAATTGGCTTGAAATTTCTGACTGTATTGTAATTACTTGTAAAAATATATAATACTCATGTAAAAGTATAACTGTGTTTCCTCTTTTTGCTGTTTGGAGCCCAGGTCATGGCTTAAAAGAGTTAATTAACTCGCCCACCTACCTGGTCATCAGAACAGGTATCTCTTCATACCAGGTTAGAAATAATGGTTTTATAGGAACCAGTACTTCTGCAGGTTATATAAGCTTCTTTTGCCGTTGTGGAAGTAGAAAGTTAGGGCAGGATCAAGGCACATAACATTTAACAAAGTGATGATTTTAATATTGTCCACATACACGGTCTGGACTGACTGTAGAAAAGCATTGCCTTGGTTTTGTTGTAGCTAATTGTGATTAGGTTCTGAAGAGACCGTTTTTTGGCACGTAAAGGCCAATAGACTGCTGGGTATTTATACTTGATGCTGAATACTCAGACCTGTATGGAACCAGATCATCTGTGTTTCAGACTGCATCCATTTCAGCTGATTGGTATTGAGAAAGTTTATAAAGTATGAGAAAAGGATCAGTATGAACGCTTATATGACTCTTGTCAAGAGTGCACAAGATAGGACAAGATGTTGACACGTGCACTAAAGGGAAAAAGGTTTCATCTTATGCATCTAGAATATTTGGACACGGAGAAGTTTACACATACAATAAATAAAAATATTTCCACTTATGCATCTACTTTGTAATGGAAAAGCAATCATCTTTCAGCAGCGAGACAATGTTTAATAGGAACTGGGGGAAAGAAGTGAATGTAATTGATACAAGCCAACATTTTATTACTAATGTAGTCTAGTTTTCTGATGATGTTAATGAAGCCTTGGACAATGGGATTTGTGTTGGAGTGGTCTGTTTGGATTTATCAAAAAGATTTGACAGTATCCCACACATGGGGTCACACAGAGTGTTGACCCATATGTTATTAATTGGGTAAAGGATTAGTTCACTAATAGAAGCAATGTGTTAAACTGAATGTTCACTTTTGTAGTTTGTCAGAAATTGGTTCTGGTATATCCCAGGGGGTCCATATTGGGACCCATTATTGGTCAATTTTGTATTTTCTTTTTCACTTAGTAACAATATGTAGTAGAAGACAAATATGCAGACAACATTAAAATAGTTGCATTTTTTTAACTAGTGTCACTGACTATATTAAATTTAACTCATATGTCTTGAAGATATACACATGATGAAGGATAATGGTTTATATGGAGAGTGGTATTTTGCACAAATTCAGCTTGGGTACAAATACTATTAATGATCTGTATAACAGGCATGGCGACAGTTAACATGACATGAAAATGGAAAAAGTGGGTTGATGATGATCTGCATAACACACAGTCTGGACTTTTTTAAGAATTATTCTTGAACAGTTAAGTTAAAGGCAATGCAAGTTCCTGGTTCATAAGTAAATACTAGACTAGCTGCCCTTATGGGCCATTGTAAGCATAGTGGCTTTCCCTTTTTGTGCTCAAAGTAACATATGCAGTTTGGTTATAGACTGACCTTATCCATCCCATGGTCGATAATTATATATGACCCCTAATGAGAATAACTGGAATCATACCATAGATAATTTGAGTGGACCCATGCATATGATAAAATATTTAGGAGCTGCCTCTGTCCATTAGTAGTACAGGTGGCAGTCCTGAGGTAAATTTTCTATTTCTCATCCATAGATTTAAGTTGTACTTGAAAATAGACAGGGGGTGAACTTTGTTTTTTGTGGATGGGGAATCTGTTCCATAGCAGTGATATCCTCTGTGAAATACCTGTCCCTTCAAACTGTTCTGTTGGTGTTGCAAAAGAGGTTTAGATCCCTAGACCGAGCATTTCTGATCCCATTTGATTAGATGATGTGCAGTAAATCTATCAGTAATGGGTCAGAGGATGCCTTGTAGGTCAGACACAGGTCACATCTTAGTAGTGTAAACAACAAATATAAAACACTAAAAAAGCAACAAAGGTGCTGGAGAACATAAACGAAAGGCTTTAATAACGTGAAGCACTTTTTGTCCAGTGCAGTGACTGGACTTCATCAGACAAATTACAAAAACACTACATATCCTTTTATAGGTTCATAGGTTCATAGATTAGTACTAGGATAACTGCCCTTGTGGGTCATTTTAAGCCTAGCCAATTATCCCTTGTGAGACTCAAACCCTGCACCTTGTGTTTGTAAGACAAACACCTTAACCATTAGGCCACCCTCCCAACCACTCAATTAAAACCATGTGGTTAACAAATAACGTAAATTAGTCAATAAATCAATTAAAAACATCAATTAATCATTGTTGAGTACTAAGTTCTATTAAGCAGCCTTAAAAATATATACATAAAAACGTACATATAAAGCAGTGTCAAATCTCTAAAGAAAAAACTTTTACAAATAATTTCTTTCTTTAAAATTATATACATAAGGGGGTATATGAATATATCATGGAATTCCAAATACATTCATAAAACATTCATGTATATATATATATATATATATATATATATATATATATATAAATAAATTCATATATATGTAAAACCAACTCATGTATAATTAATTATAATATAAAAACATGCCCTGGGATTCATAAAGCTTGCACCAGGTGCAGGCATAGCGTAGGCGGTATAACGCCAAATATGGCCGCCGAGCGATCCAGGTACGATCCAATTCCACGTGCACTACCAGCGTACGCCAGATCTGTGCAGCTCTTGGCTCAGGTATGCTAATCACCCCATGCGCAGTACTGCAGCATGCAAATGAAGCTACATAGCGATTCATGAAGTGGTGTAGGCGTAGTGTAAGCCTACAGAAATGTAAACCAAAAAAAAACGTTTTACATTTTGCTAAACAGAACATCGAAGCCATGAAAGGGGACCAGACTCATGTATTACAAAGTTAACATATGCCAGTGGCTAAATATACAGCCAATGGCATAAGAAAAGATGCACAACACATAAAAAAATAACATTAAATGTCATGGCCACAGTAACGCAAAGTACAA
Organism: Protopterus annectens; assembly: GCF_019279795.1. Taxonomy (NCBI): domain Eukaryota; kingdom Metazoa; phylum Chordata; order Ceratodontiformes; family Protopteridae; genus Protopterus; species Protopterus annectens. Next base: position 1,393,842,001 of record NC_056732.1, read on the forward strand.
CCACAGGGCATGTGTGCGCAAACGGGAACACAAGGAAAATATATACAAGTGTCATAAAATTGCAATGTAACACAAATCATGATTTCACCATAATAGTCAATGGTATGCATGGTACACCACAACCAAGCTGCAAGGGTTGCTAAGGGTCTGTGACAGTGTTCGGCGCGGTAACTATGAATTAGTAGTCAATGCCATGCAAATGAGGCAAGTAATAGTGAATCGCAAACGTCCCGCCGGCCTAAGGATTTACCATACAGCGCAGCGCTACAACACCGAGGAGTGGTCTGGAGGTATACATGACATCAGCAGTGGGGTGTGCCACCGTAGCTGTAAGCACATTGGAGCAATACAAGGCTGGGCTGCCCATTGCTAAGCAAAGCCGCAGGATAGGGGTGTGGATGTAGGTATAGCTTTGCTTAGCTGAGAGCACACATGGTGCCCGAAAGCGCATGTGTATGTGGATGAAAACATGCCCGAAAGCCGGTAAGCGGATGCACGTGCCACGCACCACAGCTCAAACAGGAAGTTTAGGGGAAGACAATAAGGAAATGCCACAGTAGCGTAATTGGAGTGCAACTGAGCAATTAACACCTATTAACTCACAGTGGGCCATTGATGGCAGTGAACAAGGCTGCTAGCAGCAACCTGCAGAACAGGATAGGGGAGGTATTGGATTGCAAAGAAAAGAGAACTGTCACCGCAGAGCAAAGCAAACCTGCAGTAGATCGGCTATAGAACACATTTCGCAAGACAATCCTGGTTTGGGAAAGTACAAAAGAAAGCAGGCTGCTGAGTGCATGCCAGACAATGGGAGGGGAATCGTTAAGAAATGTTAAGGGAAGGGCAAGAGGTAATCCACGGCAGCTAAATGTAATTCAACACCAAAGGCACCACAATAGCAGTACCTGTGGTAAAACACATAAGATATCCTGCAGCTCCGATTGTACATACACACCCTATGACATCATCAGTGTTCAAAGCACAATAGTATAAAGTGTGAAGGCAGCTCACACACACTTGTGTATTCCCAAACACTGCACCATCTGTGTAAACAGATGGGGAACTTTTACAATGTACTTGTTGGGAGCTGCCATAGCTGTGATTCATCACCATGTGTTGGAGACTGAAGGTGTTGTGGAGGATGATGCTGACAACCACCTCAGGCCCCAGAGGAGGAGAAGAGTGTTCAGACCAAGGGTAACCTACCAGGGGCTACATGATCTGGAGATAGTAGAGCGTTACAGGGTGGACAGGGACATCATACAGCAAATAGTTGAGCTGTGCCGGCCACGCCTGAGATCCAGAAACAACAGAGGGGAATCCATCCCAGTGAACAAGAAGGTATGTGTAAGCTTGAGAATACTAGCCACATGTACCTTTCAAAGGCCAACTGGAGATATCATGGGGATCTCACAGGTATCAGCATCCAGGGTACGCCACCATTTCCTGGATGCCATGTTACCACATGCCAATGAGCATATATACTTCCCCCGAACTCAGGAGGAGTTGGCCAGCAATATGCGTCTCTTCCACCATGTGGCACACTACCCAGAGGTACTGGGTGCAATAGACTGCACGCACATACATATCAAGTCACCACCTGGTGAGCATGGTAGGCACTACATAAACCGCAAGGGATACCACTCCATCAACTGCCAGGTCATGTGCAATGCCCAGGGCATTATCACGGATGTGTGGGCTGGCAGCCCTGGAAGCTACCATGACTCCCACATCTTGCATGCCTCACAGCTGTATCAGGTATTTGTTAGGGGGGGACATCCCATATGGCCACCATGTGGGGGATGCTGGCTATGCACTGGAGCCGTGGATGATGACTCCCATCAGAAATGCACACACACCCATGCAAGAATGCCATAATGAGGCACACGCACAAACCAGAATCATCATAGAGCGTGTGTTTGGGATGCTGAAATCATGGTTCTGTTGCTTGGACATATCTGGTGGAGCCTTGCAGTACTCTCCAGGCACGTGTGCCCACATCTTTATAGTATGTGCCATGCTACATAATATGATCCTGTGGAAACAGCTGCAGCAGGGACATAATGGTGAAGGCCCTCACAGCCCACCGCAATTGCCAAGGCCAGCACAGGCACAGAGGGATTCAGACCATGAACACCCTGTGCCAGCCCCAGTAGGCAGATGGAGGCATGCCCAATATGCCCACACCTTGGCAAAGAGGGAACGTATAGCACATACACTGACAGTGTAGGCCCCTACGGACTGACACACTTCTCCACCTGCACACACAGTAAAATGGATGGCACACACACATGACCACCTGTAAATTGTAATGTATAGGTGGCCTACTGTGTGAATCCTATATAGGCAGCCCTCAACTATTGCACACACAACAGCTATTGGAACAAGGAAAGTCAACACCTGAACAGTAAACGAAGCTAACAGCATATGTTGATACTGTATGTATAGGTTCCTGGGTACATCGTTAGGTACATGCCCGATTGTGAGAGGCCATTCATCAGCCTAGGCAAAATGTGTCTGTTGTCGCCACCCCATCGATTAACTAACTGTCCCTCTGTGGAGCAGAGCCAATTGCGGGATCCATGTGTGTAACCACTGTTCCCCACCCACTCTGCATGGATTCCCTGGTGTGTTAATGAGGGGCTTCATATAATGTAATCAGGGATGTAGTGCCAAAGCATGGGGAGTACCCATGACAAGTATCTGTCACCCCAGCATTCTCCAGTTATGGTTGTGTCAAGATGTAGCACATTACAGTGTGTGGCTCACTTTGACATAGATTCCCAATGCTGGAGCACATCCATTAAACATCACTTGGACATACCATTAATAGGTCTCATCCATATGTAAACTAACTGAGTTACACATTTGATTGCAGTATGGAGGAACAGCCATAGTACAGTCCACATACAAAACACCATAACACTTGTACAAATCCCAGATGTCCAAGTGGTAAAACCACTGACTGTGTCGTGCATGTTCCCAGTTCCACGTCCTGCAAGGGCCGTTACGTAATCCCGATGGCATGAATAATGGATGTTGGATGCAGGTCATTAGAGCACATTTAAGCACATGTTAGCAGGTTTATGCGCCGGCAAGTGACGGTAAGAGTCGTTTAAACATGACTACACGGATATGCGCAAAACGGGTCTAAGCTTTGCTGAATATTGCGCAGATCATGGTCAAAGATGTCCAGAACAGGTGAAACCAGCATTATTCACCCCAGTACTAATAGTGCCTGCTCTGAAAGGTAAAACGACCACTGCCAGGAGTAGAACATGCAAGCATGTACACAATCACCTACCACTAAGCTACCCGAGATGTACCAATGGCAGGTGTGTATTGTGACAGGTTAAAACACAAAAGTGCGGAGTTCAGAAAACAGTATACACCGCCATGTACCGAATGAAAGGTGTGTTTACTCTCTCTCTCTCTATATATATATATTAGAGATAGGAAAGGTGATAGAGAGATATATATCGATATATACAGATTTACATATATCTGCAAATATATAGATAGGTTAACGACATGTACACAACCATGGAGGTACAAATAAATAGGATACTGCCAACTACCGAACGCTTTACATATCGACATGCGTAATCACGAGGCTTAAAGACCGAAAGACCACTACAGAACACTAGAACTGCGAGTAATATTATCACGATGTTAAGGGACATTTAGTTATTGCTGCTGGTGCTGCGGTCCAGGTAAGTACTGTGTTTAAGTGTGTTTCTGATTGCTGTAGTGTGTGTAAGTGTGTGTTGAGGGTGCGGTGTGTGTTTCCATGGGACTGTAATATGTGTGTGTGTGTGTGTGTGTGTGTGTGTTTGCATCATGTGTCTGTTCGTGCTAACTAGGAGGTAGATTATTACAGTAGGTGTGGTCATAGCCGGCCTTAGGCATACGGTTACCACCTGTCCCACTTTGAGAGGGACAGTCCCTCCTTGGGCAGTTGTGTCCTAACAACAAATATTAAAAAGGGCAAATGTCCGAGATTGTAGGACATAATTATGTCCCATATATTATGTAATAGTTGCATTAAATAGTTATTCCTGTATCTAAAATACATAAATGTTACAAGAAACATAATAATCTGCTGAAGTGCTACAAGAATAAGGTTTTATTGAGAACAAAAGTAAGTTCTATCCTTTGTACTGACCGTGGGTATGTGTCGGCCTCTAAACCCCGATGTGTGTCCTGCAAATGTCCCACTATGGCCATTTGAAAAGGTGGCAACCCAAGCCAAAGAGGTTCAGTCACCAACACAACTGCAATGAGTGCAAATATCTGTGACAGAAATACACGAGACAGCTTTCATGTAGTAACATTCCATTACATATCGATGTATTTCCAGAGGGATTGAAGGATCAACATCACCTGCATGCTATATAGGAACCAATTAACAATGGCTTAATGAATAAGCCTGCAATAACCATAGTATTAGTCTACTAAATGATAGGTCTTCAATTAGGGAAGGAGCCCCCACACACACATATGGAATATGTATAAATGCAGTCCCCACAAACCTTTATCTGCTATGTACACCCACCTACATCTCCCCCACACTCGAAACAATTGCAATACAGACTGTAATAACATCACAAACATCCACTCACTCAATGACATCTGCAGAAGCATTAACATACCTTGTGAGAGACACACTTGTAATGGCGCCATGTGAAATTGTTGCTGTTGTACAATGGAACAGACGCCGATGTTACAGGTTTTGTTTGCAATAGTCTCGTATCAGATGGTTGAGATAACAGCTACACTCACATGTAGAACTACATACTCTAGCCATCACACACAATCCACGGGGGACATGAATTCAAAATATTCGTGTCTCTCCATATAGCAGTTGCAATTCATCACAACAAAACACATCCAGGCCGTCTTCCTCGAAGGTAGGGCAAAAGGACAACGCCCAAGTGGAGTATTCAATTATACCCCACTGTTGCCATGTAATTGGCTAATGGAGTAGCTGCACAGCTGATGTGCATGTAATAATTTACTCTGGAACACCAATTGGTGGCAGGATACCACATGTTACAGGTATCTACGTATAAAAGGATGGCTTGCCATACATTCAAACCGTATGCTCATACCATAGAACCGTTTAAACAGGAAAGGAGTAAGAAAGATATTTTCGTAAACTCGGACCGCTAAGAAGGTATGTAGAACACTCAGTATGTTAGTGTATGTAGTGCCTGTTCTGTATTAATGAAAGTGTACGCAATGCATGCAGTGGGAAAAGGTATTATGTAGTGATGTCTTGTTGAGCATAGTAACGCTTGTAGAAATTGTGTGTACTGCTGTGGGCCACAAGGTAAACACCTCATACACCACAAGTGATGCTACATAAGGGCTTTAAACATAACAATTCCACTCCAGCCGCTGTCAGTGACAGGGTTTGTCCAACAAGTACGTGCCATAACAGGGGATAGTATATGTTGATATACTGTAACAGTAGGCATATGTATGGGCGTATAACGAGAATAACATGTCTAAGGTGGTCCTGCTGTGCAATTATGCTTTGCATTATGGGATAATGTTTCAAAAATGTGAAATGTACAGTATTGTAGGTAGATATGTCAAATATTTTACATAGCATTACTGTTATATTATGCAAACATAAGGTATGTCTATTGGCATGTACAATACACAATAACAGGATACATATGGCTTGTAGTCACGAGACTGTGTAACAGCATGATAGCTAATTGAAATGGAAGAGCTACTCAATTATCCATGCACAAAGGACATGTAATAGCTTCATAGGTTCATAGTTAGGTACTATGCTGTCTGGCCAAGTCCATTTTGTAAGCCCAACTGCAGTGTTTTCACTGGCAGCACCTCCCTAGGGTAGTGTCCTGTGCCTGTGAACAGCAGAGCCATTTGTTCCCTGCACCTGTGTACAGTACAGCCACTGCAGTGATCCCTGGCGTACATGTCTGTCTCCCATTCACCCATCGAGGTATCTCATGAAGAGTGCTACTGAGGGTCCCTGCCTGATGTACATAGGAATCATGTTCCAAAGCATGGTGAGTGTCCGGTTCAGGAATGTATCCCTCCAGCACGTCCTACTCATCGTTGCGTTTGGGTACATATCCCAGAGCATGTTGCTCTCAGTGGCTTTTGCTTATGTTGCTTATGTGGAGAATATCCATCAATATTGTTGTGGACATGGGCCTTGTATGTTTAGCAGAGGTCACCTCTGAGTATGCAGTATGTAAATGAGTACAGTTGTGGTTTCTGTAGTTGTGCTGCATACGTCATCCTTCAGAGGTCAATAATCCTGTTGGTGTGTTAATGTTGTGGTATTTAAAGCCGTTGCTATTCCGTAAGGTACACCCCAAAAGGGGTGTTGTACCCTTGAACTTGTTTCATAAGTCAGGAGTATAGAGGTACAATGGGTGCCTTTGTTCTGGCTACAAACCCATTACAGATTAGGGTGGCCACGTAGAAGTATATCCACGCCACCTTGGCAATATGGTTATCAAAGGAGTGGGTGCTATCTACGTGTGTACTAAGATCCCTTATAATGTCTTATGTATGTAGGGGACTACCACCTATGTGATAGTCAGTGGGTAATTGGTGTAATCCAAAGGGGATGTCTATGCACCTTGTGGCATGCAGCTTGAGGCCATGTTGTCGACACCAGGTATCCGTCACAGTGACACCCTTATGGAGGGTGTCTGTATCAGCTGGTGAATCAATCATGGCTCCTAGATTGCAGTCGTCTGAAAACCTATTCAGGGAAAGTCCCTCTGTGCTAGCCTGTGCCTCAGGGAAGCATATACCGAACATGAGGGGCCCTATGACCGAGGACTGCAGTACGCCAATTGTAACTGATTTACAGTAGGAACTACGGTATGCTATCCTCACTGTGTGGGTCCAGTCCATGAGCCACTCTGCATAACATCTCAAGACGTAGGGGTCGATGTGCAGGTGGATGTGTATGTTGACAATACCAGAATGGGGAACGGTGTTGAAAGCCAATGAGAGGACAAGGTAGGCTGTGTGGACCTCTTTACCGTCATCTACTACCTTGGTAACTGTCTCAAAGGACTCCACCAGGTGTAGGAGCCATGGTCTGGCCCTAACAAATCCAACCTGGGTGGTATCAAAGGTTTGGAGGCCACCAATGTCTCTGTGAATGACTTCCATGATGATGTGCCCCATAGCCTTGCAGAACAGTCTAGTCAGGTGTATAGGGCAATAGTCCCTCTGGTCCATTGTGGCACCACCTTTGTGGAGTGTGATAACTGTTGCTGTGTGCCACTCAGGGGCCACAATGCCTGATATAAGGCTATTAGTGAATTTGGTGGCCAAGTGGGGAGCCATGTCATTCTGAGGTTTGTGTAAATCGCAGCCTGGGATGTTGGACGGTCACATGGAGTCTGTGTTCCAGGCTTTAGAGGGTGCAGGTTTGAACTGCGTAGTTGTGACCGCAGGGACTCTGCATTGTTTCTGTATAGATTTGAGCCCTGTAGGGTGTGAGAGGGGTGTAAAGTTAGCATTGAACCTATCTGCCAGGATGTTGCCAATATCAGTCGGTTCTGTAATGTTCCTGCCTAACCGTTGTATGTCAGAGTAGATGTGGGTATTGCCATAGAGAGTAGTGATGTACCTCCATAACGCTTTGTGGTAGTCCTTGGAATGTGTTGCAGTAATGTTTACGTAGCTAGCTTTGGAGGATGTGATAAGGGATCTCAGATTCCTAATGAGGCTGACCAGGGAGCTACCTCACCCATGGGATTGTACTCTACTTTGTAACAGTCTCCTCCTTCTGTTGTACATTATGTCCATGGCACTGGACCCCCAGAGTGGCATCCGTTATCTGGTGGGTACCGTCATGGCTCTGTTTGGGATAGCATGATCCATGCAGTCGTGTAAGTGCTAATGAAGTGCAGTTGTGCATGTTTCAGCATTTGTAACTATATTGTCCATCTGCACGGGTGTCATGACGTTTACTACTGCTGTCATAAGAAGCCTGAAGTTGGCTTTGTAGAAATATTGTTCTGTGTTTTCCATGAAGGGTGTGGTGCCGGGATGTGGATAACAACGGTGATTAGCATATGTTCGGAACTGACCAACGAGGGGATAACCCCAGGTGTGGAACACCAGTCACACATGTTGGTAATGTCCAGGTCTAGGATATTGTTGGCCTTGGTGGTGGTGTGTATAGGTTGATCCAGAAGATTGGGGGTTATGAATCCCAGAAAGCGTTGGCCTAATGTGTCGGTACATGAGTAGGTATCCCAGTTAAGTGTGGGGTAGTGTCAGTCTCACATCAGTAGTTCCTGTTTGAACCCTACTGTCCAGTACACCAAGAAATGAGGGGCGTTAACCGTGGGGTATGTGTGGAATCCGTAGCAAGCTACAATTTGTATAGCAGTTCTGGCCACAGTTAGTTGCACTTGGATTACCTCTGATGCATTGTGCTAAGCAACCAGCCTGGAGGTGTGTACATCCTTGTGAAATATGGACACACCTCTGCCGTGGGTGTTCCGGTCCTGGTTACATGACTGAAAGGTGTGGTCTGCGTAATAGCCTGTCAGTGCAGGGGTGCTCTCTGGAGCCTAGAAGCAGGTCCCAGTCACTGCAGAGATATCAAAGTGGTCCATTATAAGGAGTGCCTCGCCTGAGTGCGTTTGAGATGAAGATCTCAAGCATTTATTACCCTCAGGTTTTGCTTGCCTGTTCCTGTTCTGGTGGTGAATATGTTATTTGAAATGTGTCTAAAACAGGCAGTATAGGAGCAGCAAGAGTCTTAGATGTTATCCGTAATCCCAGGGCTGACAGGTGCAGGTCATCTGTGCCAAAGCATTGTGTTTTGTCGACCATGTCATTCAAAGCAGACAGATACTGGATGCCTTTGGAATGACAGCAGAAGCATAGGCAACTGTTGAAGTGAATAATTCAGTCGTTGTACTGTGGTATCAGTCTGGATGAATGCAGAATGCTTCTCAGGGCTTGGGCGATACCTGCCTGGGCTACAAGATCGGAGAGCTATTGCGTGTCCCTGTACATGTAGTCCAGGAAGTTACATCTCAGGGCATTCACAGTAACATGGAGAATGACAGTCGAATTGTACCTGTTGAGGAGTGACCTGACTGCATAGGTTATGTTGCGGATCCTGTTACCTGACAGCCAGATGAAAGTGACTATTGCCTTGTATAGCCTGCTGAGTGGGACATCAGTGTGACCACCTACAGAGTCACCTATGACTAGTGTGTTGGGTATGTTGTAACACCCTATTGGCTGTAGTTGATGGGCACACATGAGTCTGTAGGCTATAAGTAATTGGTGTTGTGTTTGGTGATGGGGGCTGCCTCTGTTGCCTACACAGAGTAGTATGGAGAGGCTCCGCAAATGTTGTAGTCTTACTATGTGTGGCCTGTGGTGGTGGAGATCTAGTGAGACTATGTGACGAGTGGGATGTGGTGCAAATGTTTAACATCCCCACATGAATGTCAGGTTCAGGCTGGGTTGGAGAGAGCATTACCTCCAGCATGGCTACATATGTGCATCTCCCACAGGCTGTAGTGTCGTATGTTAGGAGGTGAGCATTGACTGTGTACATGAGACAATTGCTATATTGCCTCATGTTAGTATCCAAAAACACAAAAGAGGCACACCACGATGATTCTTCAGGCTTTAATAGAGAATTAAAAACATCAAACGAACAGCTGTAGGAAGGAGTAAGCGCTTTCACGTTTTAACAATGCTTCTTCAGACTTAAAATACATCTAAAAAAATGTGTTCTTATATACTCATAGTTAATTGAATAATTAAAGCAATTAGAATAATTAAAACTCTATCACAGTCATCCCTTGTTAAAGGTGTATTGCTATGTTAGTAGCTTATATAAAAAACTATATCTTGTGGCTGTATATATAGTAAATGCAATATACTTATATATTATACAAGACACATCTACTAAAATTAAGAATAGAACAATTTAAAATGATAATAATTAGCAGTACTAATATAAAGTAGCCTACAACTTATAAGAACAAGCTAAAAAATGGTGTCACATGTATAACACTATCCTATGTGGCATAGCTAAATCAATAACTAGAATAGTGTATAAAGATAATAATAACAAAATTATTAAACATACACATATATATGTATTATACACACACATATATATATATATATATATATATATATATATATATATATATATATATACATACATGTGGAAAATAAATACATATAAAAAATGTGTATGTTCGTACATACTTACACTGAATGTTTGGCTAAGTATATATGTACAGAAATAGTGTATGCAAGTTATATTAACTTGTTTACTGTACATGTATGGATATTAATGACTATAAGGTCTCCCTTTTAGAAAAGGTTTAAGTGATATTTTATCATTGAGGCCATGGCCTCTATGTGCTTGTAGCCTCAATATCCATTTGTTTTCCTTTTCTTCAGTGAAGTTCTTTATATCACCAAGTCTATCTGTTTTATTGACTAGCTCAAGTACTTGAAATGTGAATTTGTGTTTAGATCCTAGACTCAATACATGTCTGGCTAAAGCATTCCTATCATCCTCTCTATTTATGGCATATATATGCTCCCTAATTCTTTCCCGTAATGTTCTATTAGTTTTTCCTATATAGAATGATTTACATAATGAACATTTTGCCAAATATATCAAGTCCCTGGATCTACAATCAGCATATCTATCAAACTTGAAATTATTACCATTATCAGGATGTGTAAAACTATTTTCTTTTGCTATGTAGCTACATTGATTACAATGTCTGCATGGAAACATACCCTTCCTTTGTGTTAAAGGGGCTACCTTTATATTATTTTCATAGCAGAGTAACCTCTTGAGGGATTTCATGTTCTTATATGTGATATGTGATTGCCTCATGTTGCCCATATTCATCATATAGACAGGCAATAACACTGGTAATTGACACTTGGACATGCCTGTATATTCAACCATTTCTCACAAGATATGTGAGGTAAGTGTGTACAACAGCTGTTGTACTGTAAGCAAGCTGGAAATGTAAGGACAAACAGTGTTTATCACCTATAATATCTTTTAGCCTATCGTCTACCAATAACATTCCCCAATTATTAGTTAAAACAGTGTTTACCTGTAGGAAATGAGTAGGATTGAGTGCTATAGTAATTAGTAGCTCATGAAGTGCTTACAAGTTCTGAACAAGTGCTGAGCATGAATATGCAATACAGATAGGGTGTTGGATAATATAAACCCACTGCCCCCCCAACAGATACACAATGACATATCCATGAACACTACAGAGCCCCTGTAACCATAACTATGATGGTACAAGGTGCACTCAGGCTGCATGTGACCTATCCACATTCCTGGTAGTATAATACACATATGGCAAAACAGTTTGCTCTACACATACACTTCCACGTAAAACATAGGTTCATGTCAGTCTGTGAAAACAATGAATGGAGCACAGCAACAGTTATCACAACCCACAAAGTGGAGACGCCACTCATAATGGGAGGCACTGCACTATTACCCTGCTGAGTATGGTCTGAAAGTCTGAACCTTAATCAACGTAGATGTTGTTAGCAGTACAGATGTAGATGACAGTACGGATGATTTCACACTGCATAGCATACCTGTGACAGGTCATAGGACATCATTACCCATACTGTGTGCCACCTACACTCAGTATACTATCTGTACCTTCGTATGTCACAGGAGTGTTCTACCAGTGCCTGTTGACAGAAGCAACACTACAAAAGGTGTCTGAGTGACGTGCATATCACACCAGTGACAGCTACAGTAAAACAGGGTTAATGTTTTGTACTCCCCCCTCATTGTAGCCCATACCACACAGACAAATGGGAGGCATCTGCGTATGTAAGTATGTGAATGGCCATGACCTAGGAGCAATAGCTGACTCAGTGTTGTGGACAACATACAGAATGAGCTTTGTGGGTGAGGTGCATGACATATGTGCACAATCTGACAGCTGCTTATTGCATTGTCACCGCTAGGTTAATAACCCTGTATCCATTAACTACCACCTAGGCTGCGGTCAACATTATAGATACTGTGTGTAAGGGATGGTGCTGTGCAGTTTACCTCCCTGAGCTAGTGACATCACCAGGCCTATTAGGTAGCCATACGAGGCAACCCAAGTCATGACAGGGTGCCATCCATGAGCATGGAGATCATTGTACAGCCATACTCAGCACTCAAGTGACCAATATAGGATCACATATCACCTTTAGGGGGTATTGGCCATGCTTGGATGGGCGACACCAGCCTTCACAATCCTCATCTCCACTATGCAGCATGCTGCCTACCCTACATAAAGACATGTGCAACACTGTGATGTTGGACATGCTACACGTACATATCCTGATCTGAAAGACATACGTCATGGACAGCCACCTTCCTACTACAAGGATCACCACATGCTGGACAGATCCCTGTGCCATACATGTTACATACTCCTGCCATACCATGCAACCCTGTCCAGCAAAGCTGCAGATGTCATCTCTGTCATACATGGTGCGATGACTGCATGGTAGATGTATCATTAATTGTCTGGATCAGTAATGTGGCACTGTTTCACCTGGTGGCGGGAACATGGCTGTCGGATACAGCTAGAAAACCTCACATCCTATGCCCATACATGGCCCAGGGCACACACACTACTACATGACCTTGGGCATACATGCTATAGTTGATAACCATCCCTGCAAATACCATCTGGCTAGCCATAGTCCCATGTGTATCACATGTGCAACACAGGCGATACGTGGCAGGATGTTGAACTGCTGTACAGTGCCGTGTAGATGTATATGGCAAAACACATGCATGTAAAGGTTTCCGTGCGTATGTCTGCATCATCACTGCACATGTCCGTTAAGGCAGTGTATATGATGATATGTGACATATACACAGCATCAAAGTCAACAGCATTAATGTGGACACATCCAGGCATTTGCTGATAGGTAAGAACACCAGTACAGGCAAACAGACATGCCCACATCAAGACAGCATTCACATGGAGTATGATCAATGTAATGAGGTGACACACATATATGGTGATAATATCCAATTCCCATTGGGTGATACATGTGTGTGACACAAACATGTCAGTCATGTCAGTGTCATGACGATTTGCAAAGACAACTGTTCATATGTACTAAATGTAATACACATGTATATGCAGCTGTATCTCTGTGCATCTCTGAGATACTGTGACCTGTCTCTATCATTATGTCTTCCAGATAATGCCTCGATCACGACTGCCAGCATATAGCCGCTTGGAGGATGATGCCCTCATACCTTACCTCCATGATAACTATGAGGTATTGTTCAGCCATGTGCCACAGCATGTCCAGCAGTGTGATGATCTGTGGCAGGTACTTCGCAGGAGGGTTAATGATGTGGGTGGCCATAACTGCACCTACCAGCAGGTGCGCAGACACTGCACAGACCTGATCTGACATGTGAAACAGCATGCCAATGCAATCGCCAGGGAACAAGGTAGAACAGGTGGTGGGCCACCAACTCAGCCCCCACTCACACCTACCGAGGAGCTACTGGATAGCCTTGGGACCCCATCAGAACAGCATCCACAAACTCTAGCTGCCATCATGGAGGTGGGTGTCTCCCAACCACCGAGCCTGGAGTTGCCTGATAAGTCACTACTGCACATATAACTATTATATCCCATTTAGTTGCATGTGTCACTGTACAATATGTAATGTAACATCATATGTAAGGTATGTTTACACACATGCCGCATACTATAGTATGCTACCCTGTGTATGCACACATGTGCATACTCCATAGTATATGCTATTGTACTGGCGAATGTGTTAACATGCACAGTGCACCCTGTAGCTGTCATACAGTCATAGATAATGATCAAACTGCTGTGTCACCCCTATACAGGTACCTCTGGCATGCCGCACAGACAGCAGGCCATTGCAGGTCAGACAGTTATCAGTATCAGGCATGTTAATGCACAGATCTATTCGCCATGTGGCCAGTTAACACATGTACACATAATGTATGGTCCAGTCATGATATACAGGTTGCATCTGTCATCAATCACACTGGCTACCCATGTGCAATATATACAAACTAAATGAAACACCGACATGAAACCACAGTAACTGTCATTGCTAGATGTGTGGACAGCTGTGCATACAACGGTGGAGGTGTTGTTCAATGTAGGAATATGTACTATACATTGGAACAACACATGTGGGGTACGCAAACAGTACTACACAGTGAGCTGGGATATGGGCAGCCCACAGGATTCACTATTGTGGAATATGCCCCTGCAATGAGTGCACACATTGTGATGTGCCATCTGACATGTCCCAGACATGTAGTGGTCCGGCTGTAACATTGTCTCACTATCCCATAAAACATACCCCACATACCAAACATACAACCCTTTGTCTGCATAACCCTGTGGACAGTGGAGTATCTGACATCTATGGGTGTATGTCATATGGGAGAAAACAGACATGTGAGATAGACGGCCATCACAAACATTTGGCCAACACATGTTCACACATGGCCATGGAGGATGGCCAGAGACATGTAGCAACACACAGTAGATGTGATGTGTATGTGTGTACACCCTGTTGCACATTGTCTACACATGATCCAACTATAGCCTTTGCTGAATGGTTATATAGTAGATGTGGAACACTGGACATCCTAAAAGCCTGTGCACAGCTTGTGGAGGTGTCACTTAATTCGACCACATAAGATGTGTTGAACATCATGACTGTGTCACAGCATGACAGTAGTCACCTGTACAGCTTCCACATACATACAGACACCACATCAGGCCACAGATACTGTACATTTCCCTTGCTGCTGTTGGACATCACTGTCAGCCGTGCACCTCATGTGTGTGGTACATAAATGTCATGTGGGACATGGTGTATTGACAGGTCTGCCATGTGTGGACATGGTTGCCAGGCAGCTAAGAAATGTTAGCAGTTGTGCAGGGGTTTCATCCGTTTGTCTTCCGGTGACCTGTCACACATGACACAGCATGGTTTAGTGTGTATACACCTCAGCGACGTGGGTCACAATCCACAGTATTTATGTATTGTGTATGCACGCAGTCGTGGCTATGCACTGTGTGTATTTTCCACACTGTATAGCAATAGAGACGCCTCATGATTCCATGCAATGACACTGTGTCTGTACTTCACACTGTATAGCAATATAGATGCCTCATAATACCCTTCAATGGTCATGCACATCTGCTAAAAGTGCATTCTATCTGTAGGACATACAGACAACACTGCAATGTGACACCATTACACCACTGTACATGTGTCAGGACACCATTGTGTCAAACATGTATGCATGTCAATGCACACGTCAGCAGATTACATGTCATACTACATGTTAATGTCAAGGACATATGCCTCACATCAGCCATGTGTACTGTTAACCTGTGCTGGTCCACATGGTGTATCACAGGGATGCATGCTTACTACCATGATTGTGTGAAATGTATGGGTTCTGCTATGACACATGCTTGCTGTTGTGTGCAACCTAGGGATGTATGCTAACTACCACTATTAATGTCTGAGCTGCATGCCGTCTGCTGTATCACATGCGTGCTGCATGCCTTCTGTCAAATCACATGCATGGTCTGTGTGTGTCTGTGTGTGTCTCTATTGTAATGTAGCATCTTTGTTTGCCTTCACAGGTGATGTAGGTGCGTTACCCTCCTGCGGTCCATGTGATGTTAGTGTCCCCACAGACTCTAGCAGTGATGAACATATGCTTGAGGTACAGGCAGGGTTGTCAGGGGCTGAATCTGTGACATTGGTTGCCATCCCACCTATATCCTCCTCTTCCCCGCACACAGTTCTCATGCCAACACATACCCCATCACCAGTGGCCATAGAGGAAGGACAGTTCGCGTGTGTTAGCTTGGAACAGGAACGTGTGGTGGCTACGGAAGGTGTGTCTTCACACCATGGTGTCAGTGAAATGACTGCAGATGTGCCACACAAGCATGTGGCCAGTGCTGCTCGTAGGAGGACCTCTGGCTGACATGCACCTGCAGGACAGAGCACAGCAGCTGATGTCACCAGACGCATGTTTCAGACTGTAATGGCGGCACAGGCACGTGCTGAACGGCAGAACAGAGAAGGGCAGAGGCTTCAGAGGGCTGCTATCCATTCTTTAAATGACAACATCCAGGCATTGGCAAATGCTCAACAGCAGATTGCTGATGTTTTAGACAGGCGATTGGGTGACATGGTTGGAATCCTTGACCGTGGCATGGCAATCCGTGAGCGTGAGCTGTCTGTGCTGGAACATCTGGTAGGAGTGAGGCATAGGCCATGTGGACGTAGGCCAGCTACACCACCTGGTGCAGGTCTACGTGAACGAGCTACCTCACATGGCCGCTCCCATAGTGCTGGTAGCAGCAGCAGTGCAGCTGGTGCTGTGCTGTCTACACCAGGACACAGCAGGCCACGTGGACATGGCCCTGGATGGTCCCAGCGGGGACACGGTTCCAGTGGACATGTGTTATCAGACAGTAGCCAATCTGTACCTCTGCCTGGTAGTGCCCGTGCAACCCCTGGCAGGCACAGGTCATGTGGCCATGGCCGGACACAGTGAGCTGTAAATCCTGGTCTGTACAATCTGGAGCTGTCAATAATACCCCTGAGTAGGCTGGACACATGGCAGAACTGTGTGCACACATACACGCACACACCAGAAACATCTGTAGGGCACCGCAACACCCACATGCATAACAACCACACATGTCCAATTAGATCACAGGCCCTAACCCACACACATGATGTCATCCACTGGTGCAGCCTAGGCCCCTGGCAAACATTATCACCCTGTGCATATGATGATGCCTGTGCCGCATCCCTGTCATCCACACCATCGGTGCAGGGACATGCTCATATGGTCTGATGCACAGGGTGAACAGAATAGAGAGATAAGTGTATATTACAATTGTTGTGTACTGTTGACACGCAGCAGACATACCATGTAGTACAGGTTTAGAATGCATTGTTTTATGTTTACAGTATGTGTCTTGGTAACAACAGTAACAGCATGTTGGTAATGATGCCCTGCTTCCCTCCTTAAGGTCTAATTGCATGTGCCATTACATAACAGTGTTTGCATTTAGAATGCATTGTTTTATGTTCACAGTATGTGTCTTGGTAACAACAGTAACAGCATGTTGGTAATGATGCCCTGCTTCCCTCCTTAAGGTCTAATTGCATGTGCCATTAAGTACCAGTGTTTGCAGTTTCCCATGTGTAAATGTGGAGTACTCACAGGCATGTATGGCAATACCAGCATGCTATACGTAGCCTCAACCTCACTGTTAGAAAGGCTAACATTCCACAGATGTCTACACATCTACTGACCAAGGAGCATGTGAGCTGTGTACTAGGCTACAGTGGCTAGAGACGTGACATCCATACCGGGTGACATCACTAGTACAGTTACATGGTGCGGGGGGTTTACACAGCGGTCTAGCTGATGTCAAGGGTAGAGGCCAGTTGATAGCATGAGGCCTCACTGTGTAGCAGTAATACACTTTCACATTACAGGATGAGAACACACACAGACATACACAGACACACACAGTAACACGCCCCCACACACGGGGCCAACGACACTATAACACACACTTGATAGTGTTGAGGTGAGGACCCCTGCCTATGTGGTAATCACCATTACAGTACTGTGCACCCACATGATGCGACACAGAGAATGAACTTGTACAGGTAGGCTGTAATGCCTGAGACCGACGGATTCAACAGGGTAGTAGATTGCATCACCTTGAGGGGTTAGGGGTCCTATCTGTTCTGTATGGTAGCATACATCTTCACTCCATGCACCAGACAGCCATACATACATACACACACACACACACACACACTGTGGAGTCCACAAATGTCATTCACATACAGATAGCTAACATGTGTGTGATACACACATCACCCCTGCCTATGTCTTGCTTTCTACACTGCAGCATGTACAGATCTCTACAACAGTGTACAGGGGTGTGTAACAATTAGGATGTATTCCCCACCATACGTGGCATATATGGTCACACAAGCAAACAAACATGGCAGTACTGTGAATCAAACACCTGCTATCTTATGATATGTCTGACAGACATGCAGCAGTATTGCCCACATTACAATGTGTACCAACGCTACCATCGGCAATTGTGCTGCTATATGCACACGGGAGGACTTAAGTGTTACAGGTGTCAAGTGATTTACAGTCAGTGACACCCTGACCGCTGTGTAGGTTGTATGTCTTCACCTTCAAGTAACAGAAACATAGCTTACTGTTTGCACATGTTATGGTAGGATGGCTTGTGACACACCTGTGAGCTTTCTTCAGCAAACATCCATCTGCAAAGGTGGCCCACCACTTTATGTACACACATCCATCCATACCTGATGTACATCGTACCGTACTGTCAGTATTTCACCATATACAGGTGTCAGTGATAGGGCTGCATTGTAACTGCATGTTGTAGTAAGACACAGATGAACTGCAAACATCAGCTACTGCACATGCATGGTAGTTGAATGCACACCACTACATGTACATGTGTGTAGGTCCTACATTCCTGTCATGTAGCCATGTTTGTATGCATTGCAGTTGATGGACATGTGTGATGACATACATGACACGTGGACTGTTGTATGATATGATAGTTGTCATGGGTAACCAGTACAGAGGGAATGTTAACTCAGTCAACATTGCTACCTTATGTACTGTTAGCATTCAACAGCCATGGACCTACATTCCATGTGCATGCGTGTAATTGCTGTAGCCACTTGTCTGCACTAAGGACAGCAAAAGCTATGCTATGTACATATGTGTTGTGTGTGTGTGGGGCATGTACATATCCACAGCAGTTACATGTATGTCATATTCAAACATGAGTGTGTTTTCTGGTGTACAGCAACAGTTATCTGTTACAGCTGTATAAGACCCAGGGTCCCTGTTATGTGTACAGCCGACCTGGTTATGAACAGTGGTATCATTGCATTGCATAACACATGATGGAACCCTGCCAGTACATGGATAGTCTGCACAGTTGCTGTAGAGCTAGGTACAGTCCACTGGTCATGAGTAACATGGTGTTGTACTAATGTATGGATGTGTGTTGGTGGTCCAAGGACATGGTGATGTCTGAGGGCTACATGC
This sequence comes from Protopterus annectens, assembly GCF_019279795.1. Lineage (NCBI taxonomy): Eukaryota > Metazoa > Chordata > Ceratodontiformes > Protopteridae > Protopterus > Protopterus annectens. Next base: position 1,393,861,229 of record NC_056732.1, read on the forward strand.
TAGAATGCGGCATTTACTACTGTGATCTGCACCTGACACATCTGTGATGGCATTTGAGAGTGTACTGGTCAGTACATGTGAGTGGCCTTCATGTACGTGGGGACACTAACACCTGGAGCGGTCCGTAATGGTCTTATGGCCCATATGTCTGTATCTGAGGTATACCGTGGTAGTGCTGTTGTGCACAACTGTGCCTTATGCCAGGTGTTCCTTACCACACAGATGTCAGTATTCCCCATTGTTGGATCTAGATTGGCAGCTGTGATTACGAACGCTACACATCTAGCACTGTTTAGCATACACATACAATGCAGTTGTCCTGTAGGTGTCAGAGTGTTTACCTGGTCTCAGGTTTCTTTGTCTATGTATGGTACTATATGTGCGAAGTAGCCACTCCTGCCAGGACATCACCACAGGTGGTATTAGTGTGCCAGGTTTAGATTGGTACAGCTAAGGTGATGGACAGCAGCAAACATGTAGAAGACCGGTGTCAGATATATGTAGTGCAGTGTTCATGCTAACAATGTAGACTATCGACACACTGTGCCCTTCCATGTTTAGAATCTGTGTGCATACAAGACAGCCCTTCGCTACTAAGTGTGTGAGCATGCCCAGTACATCGTTGTGTAGATGGACACATAGTGCATTCCAAATGGACGTGTGCTATTAAGTGTGTGAGCATGCCCAGTGACACCTTGTGTCGGTTATGTGCCTCTGTGTATGGGCATGACCATTGTAATCCTGTATAGCGATAGTGGTCATCCAGGCAACAGATGTCCATACCCCACTTCAGGATGGATTCCTACATTGAACACACTGGTTCACAGGTATGTACACCGTAACTGCCAGCATCAATGTCGATGTCTGCATTCCTAGAAGGTCATACTGACTGTTTTGAAAAGTGTACTGTCTGTGGCACGTCTTGTATCTATATAGTGTTGTAATAGTGCTCCGTAGATAGGCAGTTGTCCTGCTCACACCACTGCCATGTGTTTGTCTCTGTCTGCCTTGGGACAGTAATATGCTTTTAGACTGCTCACACTCCATACAATCCCTATCGGCATTTGTTCCATTGTTGATGATGTCACCCACCTAGAAGTATGCCTCTGGGAGTGCTGTGTTCCAGTGATCTCGGTAGCGGGTTCTGTAACTGCGTAATGCTGTAGTGTGAAAAGGTAGTTAGGTCTATGTTCTAATCCCAGCCCTGCCAAGTGTGTGTGTGCGTGTGTGTGTGTTTCCAGCTGCCTGAGGACAGGGTAATGCTTTTAGACTGCTCACTCTCCATACAATCCCTATCGGCGTCTTTGCTTTGCTGATGATGTCACCCACCTAGAAGTATGCCTCTGGGAGTGCTGTGATCCAGTAATCTCGGTAGCGCGTTCTGTAACTGCGTAATGCTGTAGTGTGATAAGGTAGTTAGGTCTATGTTCTAATCCCAGCCCTGCCAAGTGTGTGTGTGTGTGTGTGTGTGTGTGTGTGTGTGTGTTTCCAGCTGCCTGGAGACAGGGTAATGCTTTTAGACTGCTCACTCTCCATACAATCCCTATCGGCATCTTTGCCTTTGTTGATGATGTCACCCACCTAGACGTATGCCTCTGGGAGTGCTGTGATCCAGTAATCTCGGTAGCACGTTCTGTAACTGCGTAATGCTGTAGTGTGATAGAATAGACAGGTAGGTGTTCAATTCCAAGGCATGACAGGTGTGTGTGTTTGGCAGTCATATCCTATGTGGTGGTATCTGTGAGTGGCTAGCTCCAGGATGTGTTGAGTGTGTTTTGTTGCATTCCTATATAGTGTCCACAAATGTCATAATTGCCCAAGAGACTGGGTTGTCAACACATACACATACATTCGCCAATAGGTCTGGTGGGTAAATGTCAGCAGCCCTACTCTTACCCTTCCTACAGTATGACCCATGTGACGCAATGAAACACACTTGCCTTGATAGTAACACCACTACATAATGCAGGTGGCACATGTGGTTTCCTTTTCATTCTTGTCTAATGCTTTGGTGTCATGTGGTCCGCTGTTGTGATATAAATTCAATATCTACGTGTGTGTGTGTGTGTGTGTGTGTGTGTGTGTGTGTGTGTGTGTGTGTATATATATATATATATATATATATATATATATATATATATATAAATATATATATAGATATGTATGTGGACATTAGCACTATTGAATGTCTGTGCTGGATGATCTGTACATGATCACCTCGGATGTATGTATATCTGCCATGGCTTAGTGGTAAAGCACATTGTCTGTGGTGTGCAGGGTCCCAGGTTCTAGTCATGTAGAGACCGATTATTTTGTTGCTGGGAAGAACAAGGGACATCGAATACGGTGATAGTAAGGCACCTTTAACCAGTTGTGTGCGGATCTGAGCAACAGTAAGCAGTGGTTATTAATTTGGAGGATCAGTATGGGTCATATAACTATGCATTAGAAGACAATACTATGCAAATGAGGTTGACAATAGTGAATCCCGTTTATCCCCAGGGTGTGATGCAGATCCCAAGAGTGTATGTGTATAGATAGCCGGGTGTAAGACTCGAATATAGGTGAAAGCATGGGAGGGGTTTTAGGCATACTGTACGTACATTGGAGCCCTGTGCCTCGGGATTGCTCCTGCCTTAGCACGCCTAAGCTAGGGGGTGTGTCTATACCTGCCTGGTGAAATTGGGAGGGACAACAGCAGTAGTAGAGTAGTCAAGGTGAACAAGCTGCACAGACAGGTGATAATTAGCACAATCAGCAGATTACATTGCCAGCCTGCCGAAGAACACTACGGTAAAGTGACAAAGCACCATGCACACAGGTTTCTCCCACACTCTACACCACCGGTGTATACATGCGGGGATATTTCTCAACACAATCCAACCAAATGAGAAGGGCTGCAGCAGACAACATAGACCAGCATGTGCAGGAGGCTGAAAGTGGTGAGGATGTGAATGCTGCCGAACAACCCCTAGTGAGGTGACAGAAGACTTTACAGACCCAGGGTAACCTACCAGGGGCTACATGAGCTGGAGATAATGGAGCACTATGGGGTGGACAGAGACCTCCTACAGCAGCTTGTTGAGTTGTGCCAGCCACACCTGACACATCGAACAGGCAGAGGGAAACCCATCCCAGTGGATACCAAGGTATGTGTTGGCCTAGGTATACTAGCCACAGGTACCTCCCAAAGCACAACTGGGGATATTGTGGGGATCTCACAGGCATCTGCATCCAGAGTATTGCACCAGTTCACAGACGCCATGTCACCACATGCCAGTGAACACGTACATGTCCTCAACACACGTGATTTGTTGACCAGCAATATGCATCTCTTCCACCAAATGGCAGACTACCCTGGGGTACTGGGTGCTATAGCCTGCATGCACGTATGAATCAAAGCACCACCCGGTGAGCGGGGTAGGGCTTACATTAACTGCAGGGGCATACCCTCCAACAGCTAGGCCGTATGCGATGGCCAGGGCATTAAACTGAATGTGTGTGCTGTCTGCCCTGGAAGCTATAACGATTCTGATATATGGCATCTAACACAGCTGTACCACATCTTTGCCAATATGGACATCTCCTACAGTCACCTAGTGGGGAATGCTGGGTAACCACTGGAGTCGTGGCTGATGACACCCATCAGCAATGCACACACACTTGAACAACTACACCATACTGAGGCACACGCACAGGCAAGACATATAATTGAGCGTGTGTTTGGGATGCTGAGGTCACGGTTCTGGTGTCTGGACACATCCGGTGGAGCCTTGCAGTATTCACCAGCTACATGCACCCAAATTGTTATGGTATGTGCTATGCTACACAATCTGATCCTGCGGTAACAGTTGCAGCAGGAACAGCATGGGGCAGGGCCACACAGCCCCCCACCAATGCCAAGGCCTGTACAGGCACAGTGTGACTTGGAGGAGGAACTACCTGAGCTGGACCCAGTAGACGAAAGGAGGCGTGCACAGTATGACCTGCCCTTGGCAAAGAGGCAACACATGGTATATGCACTGACACAGTAGGTACCCAGGGAATTTCACCCTCTCTGACTCGCACAAACAGTACAAGGGATGCCAAACATGACACTACCTATGCTCAGCCATGTATAGGAAGTGCACTGTGTGCATCCGACATAGGCAACCCTCCAGCACCATCCTCAAGTCTGGAACACCCCCAAGGTAAGTTAATCAACCTACCAATTGGCAGTTGTATTAGAATGTGTATTTACCTGTAGCTATGGTATGGATGTGAGCATACAAGGGAATTTGGTGGCCGACTGTTAGGGCAGGAGACAGTACACATCCATAGTGGCACCATGACATCTGTAGCACAGACCGGGGTCACAATAGTAGCCAGTAGTACACAGGGTGTCCTAACCCACTGCAGGTTATGGGCTAAACATCATGTGTGTCCATACAGCCCAAACAAGTCTCATACAGCTGGACAGGTGTAGACCAATATAGACAAATGCTATACAATGGCCTCTGGATATGCCCAATGGATGACCCCAACCCCCACAGACACACACACAGACTACAGCAGGCCAGGCAGTTGGATGTAGGTTGTGAAGGCTAGGATGTTTGAAACCACTATGCTGGTAATTCAAGCTAGGATCTGACGTACACTGGTATGCCTCCAACCAGCAATTTAGGTAGGTCCACACACTGAAATGGAGTACCTGGCATACCAGTACAGTAGTAGCAAATGTGTACAACTGTCAGCTGTGCCCCCCTTCCAACGTACACATGTGAGAGTCATGTGCGCCACCCCCGGTGCTGTGTAGGACTGTGGATGCAGTTGGATGTCCCCCCACTCTGTGCAGAAATGTAGCAACAGTCAATGCCACATGACCGTTAGCTACCCTGCAGACACAGCATGCCACCTGTCAGTGTACAATGCAGGGGTCGGCACCACAGTACTGACTATATGGACATGCTCAAACACATGACGGTATGACGGTAATGTCAGTCGACAACATGGGTAAAAGTCATACCGGGCATGCTCACACACTGAATCACAGAACGGCCAGGTCTGCAAACACCAGTGGTCCGGACATATCTGCCAGTACATTGCTATACTGTTGGATGACTGTGCTGTATGGTATGTGTGTGGTACTGTCTATTGTCTGTATATATGCCATAGTGTATTGGTAGTTCACATGAGCTGTGTGCGCAGGTTATTGCTACCAACACGTGCAAAGGACGGTTCTTTGTATGCAGCCAGAACAACGCCTTTGGATATGGAGTGGGTAAGGCACATTCCAGCAGGTGGGAGCAGTTGTGCATGGGTCTGCGCGGTGTTAAGCACTGCTGAATTCTGGTTACAGCTCCTTATACTTGTTTAGACTCCACATTTCTTTAACAGTGCAATACTCTCATACTGGTAGACAAACACGCGTACACCCGCTTGCTCACTCACTTGCACGTGCACCGACATTGGTGCTTCCATTTGTCACTCACGCTGGGTGGGCGTGATCCCTTGTGATGCCTATTACATCGGACTACATGATTACAATATCGGGTATGGCTAACCATTAGGCGACGGCAGGCGTTCGACTGTACGGACATGGCGGCCTGTCCAGTGACATAATCATATTATATGCATCTTCCTCATACAATCTGCTCCCATCTGGCTGATACATGGAAACCAATACTCTGCAATGCTGACATGTAAATGTGTTTTGGGAAACGCATCTCTCTGCCGGGTCATGCTACCGCATACCTATTGTAGGTTTTCCACCTTTTAGATTGGCCAGACTCTAGGCATAACACCTTTCCCACTTTGCATGGGACAGTCCCTCATTAGGCATATATGTCATGCGACAATACTCTAGCCATAGCTAATGTCCTGATTAGAGGACAATATTATATTCTACGTGTCTGTAATAGTTGCATGTAATGGTTATTGTATAAATGACACATCGATATGTTATGTGAAGTAGCATAAGCAACTTGACTGCTGCTAGACTAAGCTTTGATTTGTGCTACTATGTATATCTCTGTACTATGCATGGCTGTAGGTATGTTCTGACCTGGTACTTCTGACATTTCTACAGAGCAGGTCCCACTTTGGCCATTTGGAAAGGTGGCAGCCCTATAGGACCTATATGTAGAGCTGTCACATTTGGCAAGGCAACACATACCCACAACCAGTAGTAAACTGACTACTTCACCGGTTTGCATACGTTAAGGTTATTCTTGTAGCATTATAGTTGCTAATACTATTTCCTATAACATGTAGCTGTTTCAGTTACAACAAAATCATTTTATGACACCACTACACACAATATATGAACTCTTTTCCCGAAATCACAGGCCATGTGTCGTAACATTCATTTTGCAGGGCACAACTGGCCAGAGTGGAGTGTCCCTCACAAAGGCGAACAGGTGGTAATCCCAAACTATTATGCCATCATCTACCTTAGGTGGTTGGCGGAATATGCACTTTCAGTCACTAGCAGACTTCACATGCGAATGGGGAGAATGAACACTGTATCAGGGACACTGCATAACACCCTGAGGGACACATTTAGATGATTGGTTCTATTAACCTGACACATTGACAGTCACAGGGCGTATGTATTCATTCACATTTGTCGAGGTACATGCTGTTTATGACTCATACATGTTGTCATTAGTCATTACGTGTATTCCGCCACCTGTCCACAAAATATCACTAGTTCTGGAAGTGTTTAGTTAGGACTGCGTTACATTCCGATTTGTAATCATGGACGTCCATGATAATTGGGTACAAGGCACTGATATAGTCCCTATGTGTTCCCCCAATGGTTTACGGACTATCCAGTAGATGTGCTCTTCAGGTTTGAGAGGTATAGGCGTCTGCTATGCCCACATAGGAATATTAATTACTTCCACAGGGCGGGCCTAATACATCTCTGCCAACCAACACCTGCACACTTAGGCCCATTATTGCATACCCATGATTCCCCTACCTGACACCCCTCTACAGCACTCATGACTCATACTTACTTGCACAACCTACTGTTCCATGTACAGCTCCATCCTGCTCACATTGATTATTACAGGTTCACCTGTATAACGAATTTTTGGTGTCCCGCATGGGACCCCGTTATTCATGTTTAAAGTGTAGACCTTGCAGATCTCTCCCACTGGTACGTTTCTACTGGTGATTTGGAAAGCAGCGGTGTATTTACCTTTATTGCGTGTCTGTATGTCTGACCGGTCTAGCTGGGTGGTGTGGGAGGTAAACGTTTGTTTACTGGACCTCCCAGTAACATATGCCCGGTCTGAACATATGTTACCCGTAATTGCTGTACAGTAAACTAGTTATGTACATGTGTATATCTACAATGACATATATATATTTTTTTTGTGTGTATATGTGTATATATCAATAAATGTATGTGTACAGAGATATATATATATATATATATATTTGTATATGTGTGTGTGTGTGTGTGTGTGTGTATATATATATATATATATATATATATATATATATATATATATATATATATATATACACATTTGTGTGTCCATTGACCAATACATTTCCCAGACAAACACACTTACACATGCGTATTGGGTTTTATCTCTGCTTCAACAGCATACTATTGCCTTAGTCATTATGACACCGACACTTCACTCCGGTTAACTTGTAATCAGTATATAGCACATTATACAGCGGACAGATGTTGCACTTTGATCATGTATGGAGTACCGCTGATAAGTGTGATGTGATACAGTGTCATTTGACCTATTCCTCGTCTGCACAGCCTATTATTCCTGCTACTGTATTTGTTTCTGTGCACATTCACATTATTTATGTCAATAAATGGAGTGCATGTGTTATAGAGAATGTACGTCAACATACTGATGTCTGCATTTTGTTGTGTCTTTCGGCTTTTCCCGGTTAGGGGTTGCCACAGCGGAACTCCAGTCTGCTAATGATTGGCAGATAGACTTTTACGTGCCGAGTTGCCAGCCCTGATGCACAACCTTCAACGAAGGTACACCCATTCACGCATGTCTCCACGCAGAAGATGCTCTAGCTGAGAATCGCACCTACATACTAGCTGACCTACACGGGCCACTCCATTAGAAACGGCGCAATCAACCCTGGCACTCCTCTTTCCATAATCACATAGCCATAGTTTCTCCAGCCCACCCGTGTTGAGTTTCCACGCGTAACAGCCATTATCCACCTGATATCGCAGCCATGACACACCTTTACACATTGCCCTCTCAAGAACATTAGGGGCCCTACACACATTTTGTACTGCCTCGTGTATTCACAGGGTCTCCCGCCATTTATATTTGCACATACGTGCCTTTCCTGGTGTTATGGATTATGAACATTTGCGGGTTGCAAGTGTAGGTGGTCACAACATGAATTACATTCCATCTGTGTGTAATGTTGACGTAGCAGTTCAACGATATTATGGCCACTGGTATAACCCTGCCTCTGGTGTGAATAGCGGTGCTCTACTCACTCTTGTGCAGCTTTATCTGACATATGCTGCAAGCACTATATAATACCTTAGTTGCTCTAGATTCCCTTCACAACCCTTGTGTATGCTTTCTTCTTTTATATATATATATATATATATATATATATATATATATATATATATGTGTGTGTGTGTGTATATATATTTTTCATGTATTTCTTTATTTTATGTCTGTGGATATATATGTATACACACATATCTATATATGTATATATACATATATAAGTTACATCTGTACAAAACAACATACATTTGCTGTGCTGGGAGCTGCTTACACCCGCGCAGGCACACTTGCATATCCCTATTGTGAGTTACATATGTTTACTGCCACTTCTTTGTGCTTAGGTGTGCCTTATTCATTATGACAGTACTACTTTGATTGATGGAATCCGGTTAATGGCCCCATGTGAAACACACGTTCACCTTTACATGTTTAAATGTTGGCTTTACAGCACAGAGGCATTCATTACACAAGAAAATGATATGTGCTATAGTCGTACTTGAACCGGGAATGCATTTACGTTAGGTGGATGCTCTAACCACTACACTATTGGTGTTCTGCTTCATTTATATGTATACCCATGTTTCATAGCTACCCTAACTTGCGCCTCACTGCTTCACTTACACAGCAGGCTTCCATTCTCCTGCTGGGAAAACCGCAGTACTACACATGCGACATTCCTTATTCCCTACTGCTCTGGACCCGTGCTGCATGTTTACTCACTCCAAGGATATTCAGAACTCCAAAGCTTATAGTCCTGGCACATGCCTGTGTTTGACTGTCAGGGTGTTCATGTGGTGATCCGGGTTTAGGCTTGTCTGACTGGTGACCGGAACTTCCCTGACCCTGTTCAAATGTCAGACTTAGCACATGGACAGACTTAGTCCCGATTTTAACATTCTACCTGTGTTTACAGACGCAGGGGTTTGGGCACCTCTGACCAGATTATTATGTTGGCACTACATAATGTAGGGTGGGGGGTGGTTCCACTACATAATACAGGGTTGGGGTTGTTTCCACTGGTGTTTCCCTTCACATTTGACTATTTCATTCATTCATATATACGATGAATATTATTCTGGACATCACTTATGACTTCAGTACAGGTATGCAGTAGTACTGTCTACAAATGTGACGGTTGGTGTACATATGTGTACAGACCTCTGTAATACTCAGGGACTACTTTCAACAGTGACAGGGACAAGGCATTGACAAATCAGGGACAATCACGGACACTTCTACAATATTAGTACTATTAACTTGAAATGTGTTGACAGATTCAGAGCCATATGTATTAATACTTATTTTCTGCAGTTAAAAGCGTCTGTTACTCTTAATTATTGTCATTAGTCATTCATGTGTCATTCAACACCTTTCCTCCAAAGGTCACTGGTTTTGTGGGTGATTAAGAGGCTGGCCAGTTATTGTGCGAATGCTCTGACCATTGGTAGGGTTGCCACATTTTCATATGTACAGGATGGGATATATTCTGGACACACCAGATTGTTTAGGCCAACACATACCCACGGTCAGTACAGGGTTTAGAACATTCATTATTTTCCTAGATGAGAGCCTATTCCTGTAGCACTTTAGTTGCTTATTCTGTTTCTTGTACGATTTACGTATTTTACATCAGGAATAACTGTTTTAGGCAACTGTTACATGACATATGGTACATAGTTATTTCCTACAATCACAGGACATTTGCCATTGTATCATTCTTGGTCAGGACACACGTACCCAAACAGTGACTGTCCCTCACAAAGTGGGTCAGGAGGTACCCTACTTACGTCAGCGCCTTATTCACCCTATTTCCAAGTGCCACTATGCGACTGTGTACAATATAGTCTCTCGATAATTCATGTGAGGAGACGTGCATCACAGGCAGGTGTTTGATCCTGGGTGGTAGGTTCTGCATGACCGTCTAGAGGCTGAACAGTCTTGTAAACCACTACTGCACATACAACTTGTGTCCAGATGTCTACAGGACTGGACATCGTGTCGTGATACCAAGTCTGATGTTTACACAGGATACTTATCTCATGAGGGATATCCAGAAATTGAACAAGCCAATAATCGTCCATTCTTTTGGATTTATGAAAATGTGTTAGGGTTTTACATGCAAGGGATACATAGTTTGCAATCCTGACACTGCCTAGGGTGACACTGCCTACTGCATATGAGTAGTGGTCACTATGTGTAGATATGGCTACGCCAAGCTATTAGCCCGAGTATGGCTGGATTTGGTGGACGTTCAAGAATGGGGGCGGGTTGTGTGCAGTAGAGGGGATGATGGGTATTCAATTATGCATCCAGGTGTGTTGCATTTGGATGGCCCAGTTCCGTCCAGACCATTCTGTGGGTATATGCTGGTGACGTTTCTGTACATGTGTATCGCACATTTTAATATTCACATGTTTGTGTGATTGTGTTCTACAGTATGGCCTGTCAGGTTGTATAGCGGATGTGTATGCTTGTTCTTTGTGTTTCTTTCTGATTCACCCGCTGCTCCCTCATACACCTCCAGTTCACCTATTGTGCATCCAACACAGTCTCACCTTTGTGGATTATAACATTACCCACCCCCCTCACACACATATTCCAGACACTCCATCCATCCCTTCTTTGGTTGATGGCCCATGGCATGGTCAAGAGAACACATTGCATACACTACATATGTCAGTGAGGACTACCCTGGCATTTTTCACCTTCCACATGCTGTACGTCACGCACATAGGTACACGCAAATACTTATCTTTCATGACATGGTAGGTACACCCGGGTAATACCCGTTCAACTTTTACACATCCTGACAAAAATGGCTTGGACCACATATGGGCGGATTTTGGCCAAATGCTCTGACCATTGGTATGGTTACCACCTTTTCATATGGCCAGGATGGGATATATTCCGGACACAAATCAGATTCTACAGGACAACACATACCCACGGTCAGTACTACGGATAATACTTTTGTTTTATGCCTACATTTTAGCTTATTGTTGTAGCAGTTTATATGCTCCGTCTGTTTCATTTACTTGCTTATTCTATTTCTTGTAACGTGGTATGTTACATATGGAAATAACTATTGTATGTGACTATTACATGCAATATGCATGTGGGACATAATTATGTCATACGGTCGCAGGATATTTTACACTTATAATGGTTTTGGTATGGACACAACTGCCCAGCTGTGTACTATCCCTCACAATGTGGGACAGGTGGTAACCCTGACCATTGGGCTAGACGTAGCTATTGGCGGCGCGCTAACATGATGCGTTTCACTTCCACTTGGTATAACTATCTACACTGCATTAGAATATGGGCACATGGTTTTAAATGTCATTTGTTCGAGGGATGGAGACTCGATATTCGCTAACATGCATTTGTGTTTGCTTCTTAATTTTGTGTTCGCAAGAACTGTCTTGCATGCTTTGCATACGTTTCAGTATCCACGGACACTGACAGGTGTGATTACTATTTCAGGCAGACTGTAATATTCAGCATTTTAGATTGCACGTAGACAGCCGATATTTCCACGCCTCCGTGCGGCACTTCGACACACCCCATGCACTCGCGCTCATTTTCTATGCACGTGGTTGTGGCGGCAGCGCACCCTCAATAATATGCATATGGCACTACTGCACCATCTACATGCTGCACGGTCGGCGCAAGCCTAACGCCGGCTTTGCGCCAAGCTTCATGAATCCTGGGGATGTACTTTTTCACTATTCCGTAATTATTAAAATCTCTTTTAATAATCTAGATGAAACTTCATTTCATACATTAAAACAAATTACTAAGTCTAAAGGCAAGTATTAAAACCTTATAACAAAATACCAAATCAAGGGCAAGTATTATAACCCTAATAAAGGTCTAAGTCATACAGAATACAACAGATCGTATGCCTAAGTTAAATTACCTTCATCTGTTCAAACTCCTCAATTTCAAAAATTGTTCTATCTCCTGTTTTTTGAAATTGAATCTGTTGTATGCTGCATGACTTAGACCTTTATTGGGGTTATAATACTTACCCTTGATTTGGTATTTTGTTATAAGGTTTTAGTACTTGCCTTTAGACTTAGTAATTTGTTTTACTGACTAATTTACATTATTTGTTAAGCACATTATTTTAATTGAGTATAAAAGGATATGTAGTGTTTTTGTCATTTGATGAAGTCCAGTCACTGCACTGGACGAAAAGCGCTTCACGTTATTAAAGCCTTTCGTTTATGTTATCCAGTACCTCTTAGTAGTATGTAGGATACTGAATGTAGTGTCAGGGCTTTTTTGTCGATCTATGTAGGACATGTTGTTTAGGTCTTGTATCCTTTTAGTAAGTTATAGCACTATTATTAAAAAATGGAACAACATCAGGGAAGGTTCTAATTAAATTATTTACAGCCTGTGTAAGACCAGTTATTGAATATAACTCCTTATTTTGTTCCTAGTCCTGAGGAGATGTAACATTACTGGCAAATATAAAAAAAGAAAGTTCACCAAATGTATTACTGAATGCCAAACTTTATGTTATAAAGAACATTAGAAAAGGCATAAATTATATTCCATAACTTATCATTGGTTATGTGGAAGATTTAGTCTAGCATATCATGAGCTTCCTGATAAGGAATCTAGGGTATTGTTAAACATCAAAATGTTACCGATCGATAAATCATCAAGAGGATACACATTACTAATTCCAAAATGTAAAACTGTTACCAGGGCTAAATGCAAGATATGTGTCATGCTCATTGCATTTAAGAAGTCATTAGACTCTTGGTTTGGAAAGATTAGATACTCCAAAAATGTGGAACCTGCATAGTAATGGTCTTAGACATTGACGAAGCTTAACTAAACTAACAAACTAAGCCATTAAAGGGCTATGGTTGGAGCAGTTTGGCTGAGGACTGCTGTCCAGTTTATAAGGAGCAATTATATTAGCAGTGTAGGCTTATTGACTTTAGTGGAAGACAGACAACTAGTTGAGCTTCTCTGGCCCTCGGACGATTGGCTGCAGTGGGTCAGAGAGCATGACAGTGGTTACATCTGAAGGGAATGGGTGCAAAGGGTGCAGAGAGTTTATGAGGCTGACAAGATAAGCTGTAGTCCAAGAAATGTGACCACCTAGGATAAAACAAGAGCTAGTGTTTTCTTTAATGTTGTCTTGAAAGAGATTAAGTTTTGAGATGGTGTTGCCTAGTGTGAACTGCATGAATTATTCCAGTCCGGAGTGATGTCACCAAAAAGCATAACATGGTGTTTTATCATGGGAGGAGCAGTATCAAATTAGAATGAGGGGAGCAGCAGAGCTCCTCAGGAGGTGTGTGTGTGTTTGCTTTTGGATGAGTGACAGTGAACTGTACTGGTGTAAAATAAGCTATTTCTGAAATGTTCATGTTAAAAGTACTGCTGAGTGATACTGAAAGCAGAAAAGAAGAATGCTGCTCAAATTAATCTACAGTATGGATTTGCATGCCTTGAAAACTGGCTTAAGAAATATCACAAACTTTGAATAAAATTAAATCTGTTTTAATCTGCATTAATCACTGTTGAGTCACATACTCTGCATTCCTGTTTGTGGGAGAAGAGGAACATTTAGACATAACACCAGTATGTTTTAAATGCCTGGATATAACTCTTGATAAATCCTGTATAGCAGATGAAAAGATACATGGTACAGTAAAAAAAAAGAAAAAACAAAACAAAAAAACAAATGCTGGGCAACTTATACAGGGCTATGGTATATGTTAAATACTTTTGTAAATGAAGGCTGGGTTTATCAGTGCTATTTTCCAAATTTTATTATGATTGTATACATTGCTATTAGACAGTACTCTGGAAATTTAAATAAACCCGATAGGGCATGCAACAAAATGCTCGACTGATGAGTCAGTCACACCCATGTAATCTGCTAAACAAATTTTGATTAGCATGTAAGGATTATTGTAATTTTGTAATACCTAATTTTGCCTTCATCTTCTGACCTCATTACAGTTAACACTTTCCTAAACAATACAGTCATGCTATAAACCTTATATATCTTTAAAGAGTAACAAGAAAAAATCATGCAAGAATATACAGTCAGTTCAGTGATGCAGTGCCTTCCAGTTATATCGATACCATATGGAATAAAATTCCCACTGATATAAGATGTATACAGTGAAAGGAAGAATGCAGAAAGCAGCTTTATTTTTATCTCTTGACTACAAACACTTGCCTTTACAAAATCATTCTGCATGTCGCCAAACATTGCAGGGTGGCCAACATACTCCAGGCATGCTTACTATGCCTGAGAGTTGCCTCAAATTGTAGTATATTTGAATGAGTATTTTGCTGGTTTATATGCTGGATTTAGACAAGCAGTTGTGTACTCTACGTCCATAGCACAGATCAAATCAATGTGTACTTACACTTGGCTTACAATCTGTGGTTGTGAATGGTGATTTAAGATATTACATATTCTGTATATTTCTGTCTTCCAAACCTGTTGTGATGAAATGCTGATGTATTTCCAGCTGAAAGTCTTTATCTGTAATTTCTGTATTTGTAATGCTGGAGTAATAGATATGATGAAGATTAATTGGACATCTCCTGAATAGTCAGAGTGTGAGGTGGTGATTCACCAAAGTCATTACATGCAACTCCTTTAGCTGTGGCAAACTCAGAAGTGATTGTATTTATGTATGTGTGTGTGGGTAGGTGTCTGTAGACAGTCCTCTGTCCCAGAGTAAAAAAAAAATATTTTGTGAGTCATTGAAAGTATCCTTTCGGGAAATCTACCTTGCAGTATTACGAACTTCAAATATGGTCTTTGCCAGACCAACTCATGCCCTGTGTTTCTGTTTAATTTACTTGTAGAGCTTTTCTCCCTGAGTACCTTCTGAAAATGAGCCACAACGCAGCTGAACACCCTGGTAAACCAAATGTAAATAAATAAGTAAAGAAATAACAGTAATGCTGAAAGGACTATAAAAGGCTTCTGATCTGAAGAGACTGAACAACCCCCCCCCCCCCCCCACACACACACACACACACACAAAATTGGAATATTCTGAGCATGGAAACCTGGCAAAAGCTCATCCTTCTCCTGATTTTCCTGGCTGCTCCATTGACTGAGATGGTAGTTACACTCCAGTCAGCTAGGGTGTAGTCAGATCTCCAGCCCTTTATGCCACTCAAGCAGACAAAGTAGCTATTTCTGCCTCAACTCCTTTTGTGTCTACTGCTTGTTGTTTGCCACTACATCCTATTACTTATTTTCCTTATTTTAAATATTCCAGCCTTCCTAGACTCATTTCATTTTTTAGTAGGCCTGAAGACCTCCACCATATCTGCTTTCTCATCTCACTTCCCTGAACTGCTGCTGTGTTATTTACTCTGTTGTATTTCATCTGCAACAAACTGAGGATCTGTACCCTTGATTCAGTCTTCTTAGGTTTCCCCAGTCTTCCTGATGTTAACGTATGCTCTGTTACTGGTCTACGGCACTCTGATATCCCTTTACACCTATTCTCACAAAACTGTACGTTGCATTGAAATATACTACACTTTTAGGGCTATTTTGTCACTGATGGGTGCATTACTTGAAGTATACTGTTTGTTATTGTACCTCTCATTGTGCCTACTATAAATTTGCTGACATGCATGACTACCTCTAATTTACCTGGGGCAGGAGGGACCCAATATTCCATATGTTAGGCATGCGAGTGGTTCTGCTAATTGCACAGATAAAGCAGCAGGCATTGTCTTTCATGGTAAGAGTGACCCTACTTGCAATCTCATATTATAAACTACCCTGTTTGCTTGACATCTGGAAAATAACTTTGCTTAGCATAATGACCTTCTTGACTCAGGCTATCACAGAGGTGAAGAAAGTAGCACCCTTTCCAAGCTAGTGTTGACATTTGAAGACTTTCACCCGCATGATGTTGGAAGGACCCTGCTGTCTATGAACTTACACGTGAGTTGCTTTGACTTACTGGAACATGAATTTTTACTGTAAATGACTTTGCTTATACAAAAGAATCAAGAAGGACACTTTCATTGTGAAGTAATAATGTGAGTTACCTTACATCTATTGCACCATCCTTATTGTGAACTACTGATACGAGCATCCATAGCTAAATCAGGTGTGACCCGTATTACAGTAAACTAGTGATATTAGTGACCCTTTCTGTCCAAAACCAGAAGCAGGAGAGACCATGTTTATTGTAATCTAGTGATAAGAGTGACCCTTTTTATCCAGTACCTGAGGCTGCAGGGACCATGTTTATTACGATCTATTGATATGAGTTACCATATCTCCCTAACACCTGAGGCAGGAGCGACCATGTTTATTGTGTACTATTGATATGAGTACACCTTCTCCTAAACTTAAAGGAGTAGAGAACCTATCACTCCTAGGCTTTAAGATGAGAGTGACATTGTGGACCTGGGCCATAAACTCAGAATGTAAATGAATTGCCTGTCACACAGCTGTAGCTAGAAGGACCTTGACAACTAAAAAACTTGGAAAGGTGTATATTGGGAAGAAATCTTACTGGTTTACAAAAGAAATGGCAGAGAAGAAAAAGGAAGAGAGATGTATATCTGAGGAAGACAGAAGGAGAAGAAAAGGAGTAACATGACAAATGGCCAGGGCATTTAGAGAATTAAAAGCAATGGTGCAGAAAATTCTGGCAGAGGAAACTGAGGAGAAAAAGAGCAACATTTTCACTAGTTACTTCATATTTCCTTCCTGCTGGACACTGTGTGTGTGTGTGTGTGTGTGTGTGTGTGTGTGTGTGTGTGTGTGTGTGTGGTCTATGTTATAAGTTTGAAGTCTGAAAACTTTGAATCTCATGTGGTCGACTCCATATGGGTGATGTTTACAAACATCGAACTTAAAATGTAAACAAAGTAAAAACAAGAAAACCTACCTGAATGCTCTATGCAGGGGGGCAAGCCTCACTGCACCCCCCGCTACTTAAATGTATCAACTCCGAGATCACACTACATTGAAGTGAAGGGAAGAATTACCTACGGTGATGTCCATTAAAACGTTCAATGTTTGAAAACTTCGCTCATGTGATGTTGATCTTATGAGATTCAAAGTTTTCAGACTTCGAACTTTTAATATAGACCCATGTGTGTGTGCGTGTGAGCGCGCGTGTGTGTGTGTGTGTGTGTGTGTGTGTGTGTGTGTGTGTGTGTGTGTGTGTGTATATATACATGCCTGTCTATATGTCTGTGTATGTGCCAGCATATCCATGAGTTGTAAAGTACTTTTTCTTGCTCATCCAATGACAACTGGAGTGGAAGCTTTACTCTTGGTTCTAGGTAATTGTGGAGATCCCTGGGATACCTGTTGTTTTTGTGATAATAGGAGGTACTGCAAGCCATGCCAGGAGAAATAGGGCATTGAATTTGTAACATATGCCAGCACAGCTAGCTGGAAGTTTGTAAATAATTATATGTCATTTGTATATCAAACTGATTTGTACAGATGCTTGTGCTGAAAATATATTTCTAAGGTTTTGCTTGTGTTAAAATGTTATCAGCAGTGTGCCCTGCTGGAAGAAAAAGAAATGTACATGTATTATTGTAAATGTATACATTGGAACAGCATATACTGGAAGTGAAGAGGTTAATCTTATTCCACTTGACTTTGCAAAATATTCTTGAAATAAAATTACTGTATGAGTTAAGCCATAAAGATGTTATCCCACAGTTTTGAATGGAGCCAGAGATGTAACTTCTGGGCTAAAAGTAATTGGTATCTCCTGTAGGAAGAGTGAAATGGTTTTATGAATTCCTGCAATTGCACTACATCTGAGTAGTGCTCTGTGTGTATTGTAGCACATAGGTGCTAAACCCTGGTCACTTCTAGTGATGGGGAATAGTATAAAAAACAGAGTCAGCTGACCAGCTGTGTGTGATGTCATTCTGTACAAAAAGAATGGTTTATTATTAGAGGAGACTGAAGTCTCAGGAGCATTCTGTATTCTGTCTTGGATCTGACAACAAGGACTACTCACCCAAATCATCTTGCTTTGCTCTAGTCAGTAAGTAGGAACAATAATTATTTTAGTCAGTCAGGAATAGATAGTGAGACTAGCTAACTACTGTTTTTCTATAACTGTGTGAAACTTTTCTGTGTTATTTTTAATATTCCCCGTGACTGAAGCTCTGGTGTTTACTGTGAATAGATATTTAGTATTTTCTTTTTCTTTTATTATTTATTACTAATATATTTAAACTTTTCATTATGGCTGGTTCTGTTTAGAAAATATTTACATTTTGAGAGTATTTGCATATATTTATTTGGTGATAACTCTGACCACTCATGAAAGCCTTGCTGTTTGGTCAACATTACCATTTGTATTGATATTAATTTCACTCAGTATAATTGGGTACTCTTATAAGAGCCTTAAAGTAGCTGGTAGGGATTCTAGTGGCAGTGATAATTATTTTATAGTCTGGGCAGAAGGAGGCACAGCAGGTGAATCTATGTCAGCCTTTTCCAGGTGTCTGTGTGTGTGTGTGTGTGTGTGTGTGTGTGTGTGTGTGTGCACCAATCAAGTCCCTAAGAGCGTGTATGTCAGCTGCTTGGAGCAGGGACACAAAGCACTGGTTTCACAGAGAGGGTGTGAGAGGACTTAGTTGGAACCCCATCTAAGGACTCAACTTGCTGTGCCAGTGGGGAGTCTTATTGGGCATCTGGAGAGAAAACGAGGACTCAGCCACTGGACTGAGCATGTTCCCTGAGTGCTCTTAAGGGAAATTGTGCTTGATGGAGAGAGGTCTACATCTGGAAATACTGAGTGTATCCATTTGTATTGCAAGTGAACGTTACTCTCCAGTGTCAGTAGTGAGGATTCAGGCTCCTTGATTACTGGCCTAGCATGGGGGCATCACAGTGTGTTTAGAAAAGAATGCACCCACAGTAATCTCATGGCTTCAGTGTGACTAGATACAGACTGTCTGTGAACTCCATCCCAGCGTGGTTAATGAGGACTTGTCACAATGGCTACCTAATCCACCGCTTGTGAAAGGATAAGTGCAGATGTTTGGAAAACGTTCATTCTGGTACTGCTTTACAAGGCAGGGAGCCACTACAAAAGTGGACAACTGTGTGTTTCACCATGATACCAAAAGAAACTAATCAATAAGTAAATAAAAGAAAGTTTTGAAAGCTTCCTGAGTGCAAACAAATAGTAAGTAGCAAGTTAGTATAAATTCACAGAGGAATAGTCTTTCAGCACAGTCATGGTCCATTTTAAATGAGTTCTGACTATGGTGCCAATACCATTACAGTGACATGAGGAGATGCAATCCTGACCTCCTTTGCCAATGAGAGGATGAAGTTAAGCACTGTCCACACCTATGTACTTTAAGTACAGATGTCATAGCAGGTCAACCTGCAAACTGGTACTGCATGCCATCCACAAATGTTACTTAGTTTATTTATGTCTTTAGCACATGAAGATATCAAAAAGAATAGGCAGATGCAGAAGAACAGATTTGAGTACCTAACAGAGTTCTGGTGTGAGGATAAGTGTTGTCATAAATACATACAGACTGCACATTTCACATGTTTTTTTCACTAGTTAATTTGTTTCTTAAGTGATACTTAAATACACAAAGAATATCTGTGGCTTTGCTTGCTTGCAGAAACTACACTGTTGGTGATTCCCTGCTGGTTATTTTTCCCACCCACTCTCCCATTCCTTGATCTGCTTTTTAAACTAGGTGATTTTAAGCTGCTCATCCTTACTGTAAATTGGGCTTCATATGCTCCTCCATTTCTACACTGCTGTTTATATCTTGAATTATTTATTTGCTTTTCTTTGTTCTTATTTTGGAAAAAAGTGCATTTTGCCTCTCATTTTCTGTTCTACTGATTTACTTGCTCTGAATTCACTATCTAGCTAGCTATTGGATAAAGTATGGTATTTTTGCAGTCTAGCAAGCTTTTTTCTGTGTTTTTACATCAAGAGCACAGTTGGTAGCCTGGTCTGTATTGCTTGTGGAAACATACTAAAGATTCCTGCATGTAGTTGTTTTATTGGCTGGAGGGCATATTAATCAGCTTACCTTGTTTTTAGTGCCTTTATAAATTCTACACATGTGAGTGGCTGTTGACTCATTTCTACAAAGCAATATACTTTTATGGAGTAATCACACTTTTAAAAGTACATTACTGTTGTCTTGAATTACTTATTACCTTTAGTTAAGTTTAAGTTTGGTTGTCGTAACATTTCATTCCAGACACTCTTTTATTATGCTTTTACATTAAGAAGATGAAGATTATTCATCTAGTAGCAGCAGGAGTTTGTGAAGTACTCAAAAGGGCTCTAAGTGTAGATATTTTATTGATCAGAGGGCTCAGTAGTCATTTTTCTATATTTCCAGTGCTGGTAGGAATTTGGCAAATTTTTGACAGAGCTGCTAACTGTGCCAGTGTCCTCTACCGACAAAAACATCTGGAAACACTAATTATTTTCATTATACTATGAAGGTTTACTGTGCTATTTTTTTTTTCACTTCATTAAAGTTGCATTTTCAAGCTGCTGTAAGGGTTGCTGTTCTGCACTGAAATGCATTGTATGTAGTATTTCTTAGTTATTATTAGGCATGTTAGGCATCTGTTTGAGGTTCAAATGTTCATAGGTAAATACTAGGCTGACTGCTCTGAAGGGTCATTTTAAGCCTAGCCAGTAATCCAAGGTCAGAATCAAACCCTGCACCTTGTACTTATCGGGTAAAGACCTTAACCATTACAACAAACCCACCCCAAAGTAGATTCCTTAACACCTGGGCTCCAAACCAGTCATTTTACATTAATGGTATCACACTCTGCACTCTTATGGCAGAAGATGACTGATTTCACCTACATGAGCTGGGAATTGCTGGTGGAAAGTTCATTGTGTGCTTACCTGACTGGTCTTAGGGTATAGTTACTGTAAAACTTGCCTTTTTCTCATCGTATATAAGCCTGGCATTTGCGAGAAGCTGCTCTTCACACAGCAGTGTTTTCTGGTGCCTTCTTTATATGCAGTCACCAGATGTTGAAATTTCCCTATGAAAACCAACTTCAAACTTTATCTCAGTCCTGTGTAACTCAGAGGCAACTAGTTTGCCCAGTAAGCAGCAATTTAATTAGGACTATTTAGGTCTAGCTTACTTTATTATAGCACTCAGAACCATTACTGCTCATAGAGGGTCTAGTTTGGGGACTGGGCTGCATCAATGGTTAGGTTAGCTGCAGATTACACCAAATAAGCACCCTTCCCACATCTGGTTACAAACACCCTCCACTCCTGTCCCTTGCAAGCACACATTAGGACCTGCAGCCATGAATGGGCACTTTTCTGCCATCTCTGCATCCAGCTTGGTGGACATGGGCATCCAGAGACAATGTAACAATGACCTTATCTACACTGACAACAATTTAATTCTCTAACAGGCAAATATAGTATGTGAGGGATGTAGTTACACATTGACACTAGATGTTAGACTATCACATACAGACACAAAAAGCAACAAACAGGTTGCCAGTGACTCACAGACATCACTCACTGCACTCACAAAGGACCACACACAGACACACACATGCAAAGATGCTCACATATGTAACTTACACAAACCTCAAAGGACTCACAGGTGCAGTCCTCAGAAACTCTGCATGCACACAAAGAAGACAATTCCCATCACAGCAGTATTAATAAGTTGTACAACAAAAGAAAGAAAATCCTGTCAAGTAGTAAGAGGGAATGTGCACAAAAGAGCAAAAAGTCCCTCATTAGTCTAAACAAGAGAATCAGGGAACTAGTCAAGCCTCTGAAAGTAGACTTTGAGGTAAAAATAGCCTCCAAAGCTAAGGATAACCGCAAGGCATTTTTCAGTTATGTCCACAATCTTAAGGATAACACCCAACAATGTGTGGAATTAGTTGTAGATGGCATCATCTATACTCAGCCAGAAGATACAGCAAATTTGCTGGCCTACAAATTCAACTCAAATTTCACTTCCCCATCACCCCCAGTTCTCCCCCAAGAAATACCCTCCACCACTCCACTGCCAGTTATCACAAAAGAACAGGTTGCCACTGCACTCTTTAAAGCTAAAAACAGGGCTTTAATGGGGCCTGATGATATTCCAGATTGTCTCTTAAGCAGCTTAAGATTTATCAAGCCATTAGGATCTCTGTTTAACCACAGCCTCTGGACTGGCTTTGTCCTGATATAGAGGAGGACTGCAACAGTCATGACTCTGCATAAAGCGTGACCATCTACTGATCTGGGAAATTACAGATCCATAAGTTTGACTAGTCTTATATGCATGGCTATGGAAAGAATAATCATGGACCCGATAAATAATGACATAGGAAACCTCCAAACCCTTGACCTGACCAAAATTGGCTTTGTCAAGGGCAGGTCATGCCTACTGAATCTGGTGGATTTCCTTTGAGAAATCACAAAGGAAATGAATGAGGGTAAAACAGTACATACTGCGTCCCTCAACCTGGTCACGGCATTTGACACAATTCCCCAGTCAGGTATTATAAATAAACTCACAAAACTGGACATAAATCCCTGTGTCACCAAATGGATAGTCAATTACCTGAAGGACAGGACACGTGGTTAAAGTGGGTCAATCCTGATCCAGCAAGAGGCCAGGTACTAGTGGTATGTCACAGGGCTCAGTGTTGGGACCACTCCTGTTTGGAAGATAGTTTTCTGAAATTAAGGCTAATGTGGAAGTCCTCTGGATGACAAAGTTTGCCATTGGCTGCAAACTAGGGGCAATCATTGAATCCCCCAGTGATGTAGATATCTTTCAGGAGGGTCTAGATCAAAGGATTGGTACCAAAACTGTAGCCTAAAACTAAATGCAAACAAATGCATTATCATACCCTTTGGGAAGTCAAATACCCCTGTAAATTGCAACATCAGTACTGCACCCTTAAGAGTAGACTCAAAGGTGAGAGATCTAGATACACAGATAGGTAGCAGCTTGAAGTTTGATCACCATTTGTCCACAATGGTGAGAAAGTCCTTCTATGTGGCACAATTTATAACTAAGGTATGGCATCCAGATCCAAGGAAATTATAGTACCACTGTAATCAGCCCTCATTAGTTCAATAATAGTATAATGCGCCATTTGGCATCTACTTGTCTAGGCACTTTTAGCAGCTGGAGTGACATCAGTGTTTCCTCACAAAGAAAATACAGGGTGTAAACAATATGTCATATGCGAATATACTAAAAACCTTATCCCTTTACTCTGTGTCTTACCAACTATTAAGGGGTGAGCTATGCCTGATCTACAAGGTACTCACAAATCCAGCCTTGCTGCTACACATCCATAAGTCAAAGAGCACGAGGGTCAACTGCTCTAGGATCTAAACTTAGTCAGCGACTCAAACAAAACATGCTGAAGAAACAGATATGTATCTCAGAGACTGCCCTTTGTTTAGAACAGACTTTCTATTCACATTAAGCAGAGCCCTTCCCTGGCTCTGTTTAAAAGCAGTTTGGATTAATGGATGGGCAATTGCAAATTCACACCTGGGGTAGTGCCTATGTCCCTTATGGACAGGGGACAGTCTGTAAGATACTCACGGCATAGGCCTAAATCCATGCCATCTTCTTGTCCCTAGGGGCCATATATTGGGTAAAATCAGGTTATACTGGTTAAGCTTGTAAAGGCTGTTAAGCCATGCCTAGTAATCTTCTACGAACCTATGAACCTATGATTCATGTCATATTTGTTGTCTCTGTGGAGCTTTTCTAACTTGGCCTCCACTGAGAAGTTTTTTTTTCTGCCCAGTTAGACCTTCCTGGTAAACAAATTCTGCTATCTAAATAAATGCATTAAAGTTTCAGAGTTGCTGATCCCTGGACTTTGTTTGTAGTTCCTGTTACTGATTCTTTGCCTAATTTGGAAGAGAGGAAGTTCCCTTGCTTACCAGTGGGAGTGGGAAGCATTGAGCTGCCTGTTGGTCCAGTTTTGTGAGGTTTCAGCCAGTAACTTGTAGTCTATTGGTCGTTTTGGGCCAGTTCCTAGCTTCTTTCAGCCCCCTGATATAAAACACACTAAACGCGTGTTTCCCAGCTTGTACCTACTCAGCACAGATCCTCGTGGTGGCCAGCAGAGTAATCCAAGCTTCAGAGAGCTAAAAAAGCGACTTTACCTGATTTAAGTATATTTTTGTGGCTTTCCACTTCTAATTACCTAGCGACTGTATTTCGCCTGCTTTGCTGATATATTGTAATTGTTTTTGCATATATCTTGTTATTGCACTTGAAAATCTCAATTTGTTACTTTTAAATCTGTAATTGTTGCAAATTGTTCCTGTAGGCTGTGATAGCCGATTTATAGCATTTATAGTGTCTACTGTTCTGTTTCTCATTGTTTTCTGAAAAAAAAAAAAAAAAAAATATCTCTTGTTTTCCCACCTTACTGAGCTAGAGTAGTCCAGTTTCAGAGTTGCTGATCCCTGGACTTTGTTTGTAGTTCCTGTTACTGATTCTTTGCCTAATTTGGAAGAGAGGAAGTTCCCTTGCTTACCAGTAGGAGTGGGAAGCATTGAGCTGCCTGTTGGTCCAGTTTTGTGAGGTTTCAGCCAGTAACTTGTAGTCTATTGGTTGTTTTGGGCCAGTTCCTAGCTTCTTTCAGCCCCCTGATATAAAACACGCTAAACGCGTTTTCCAGCTTGTACCTACTCAGCACAGATCCTCGTGGTGGCCAGCAGAGTAATCCAAGCTTCAGAGAGCTAAAAAAGCGACTTTACCTGATTTAAGTATATTTTTGTGGCTTTCCCACTTCTAATTACCTAGTGACTGTATTTCGCCTGCTTTGCTGATATATTGTAATTGTTTTTTTGCATATATCTTGTTATTGCACTTGAAAATCTCAATTTGTTACTTTTAAATCTGTAATTGTTGCAAATTGTTTCTGTAGGCTGTGATAGCCGATTTATAGCATTTATAGTGTCTACTGTTCTGTTTCTCATTGTTTTCTGAAAAAAAAAAATATATATATATCTTGTTTTCCCGCCTTACTGAGCTAGAGTAGTCCAGTTTCAGAGTTGCTGATCCCTGGACTTTGTTTGTAGTTCCTGTTACTGATTCTTTGCCTAATTTGGAAGAGAGGAAGTTCCCTTGCTTACCAGTGGGAGTGGGAAGCATTGAGCTGCCTGTTGGTCCAGTTTTGTGAGGTTTCAGCCAGTAACTTGTAGTCTATTGGTCGTTTTGGGCCAGTTCCTAGCTTCTTTCAGCCCCCTGATATAAAACATGCTAAACGCGCATTTTCCAGCTTGTACCTACTCAGCACAGATCCTCGTGGTGGCCAGCAGAGTAATCCAAGCTTCAGAGAGCTAAAAAAGCGACTTTACCTGATTTAAGTATATTTTTGTGGCTTTCCCACTTCTAATTACCTAGCGACTGTATTTCGCCTGCTTTGCTGATATATTGTAATTGTTTTTTGCATATATCTTGTTATTGCACTTGAAAATCTCAATTTGTTACTTTTAAATCTG
Organism: Protopterus annectens; assembly: GCF_019279795.1. Lineage (NCBI taxonomy): Eukaryota > Metazoa > Chordata > Ceratodontiformes > Protopteridae > Protopterus > Protopterus annectens. The sequence goes on from NC_056732.1 coordinate 1,393,887,261, forward strand.
TAATTGTTGCAAATTGTTTCTGTAGGCTGTGATAGCCGATTTATAGCATTTATAGAGTCTACTGTTCTGTTTCTCACTGGTTTCTGAAAAAAAAAAAACAAAAAAATATCTCTTGTTTTCCCGCCTTACTGAGCTAGAGTAGTCCAGTTTCAGAGTTGCTGATCCCTGGACTTTGTTTGTAGTTCCTGTTACTGATTCTTTGCCTAATTTAGAAGAGAGGAAGTTCCCTTGCTTACCAGTGGGAGTGGGAAGCATTGAGCTGCCTGTTGGTCCAGTTTTGTGAGGTTTCAGCCAGTAACTTGTAGTCTATTGGTCGTTTTGGGCCAGTTCCTAGCTTCTTTCAGCCCCCTGATATAAAACACGCTAAACGCGCGTTTTCCAGCTTGTACCTACTCAGCACAGATCCTCGTGGTGGCCAGCAGAGTAATCCAAGCTTCAGAGAGCTAAAAAAGCGACTTTACCTGATTTAAGTATATTTTTGTGGCTTTCCCACTTCTAATTACCTAGCGACTGTATTTCGCCTGCTTTGCTGATATATTGTAATTGTTTTTTGCATATATCTTGTTATTGCACTTGAAAATCTCAATTTGTTACTTTTAAATCTGTAATTGTTGCAAATTGTTCCTGTAGGCTGTGATAGCCGATTTATAGCATTTATAGTGTCTACTGTTCTGTTTCTCATTGTTTTCTGAAAAAAAAAACAAACAAAATATCTCTTGTTTTCCCGCCTTACTGAGCTAGAGTAGTCCAGTTTCAGAGTTGCTGATCCCTGGACTTTGTTTGTAGTTCCTGTTACTGACTCTTTGCCTAATTTGGAAGAGAGGAAGTTCCCTTGCTTACCAGTGGGAGTGGGAAGCATTGAGCTGCCTGTTGGTCCAGTTTTGTGAGGTTTCAGCCAGCAACTTGTAGTCTATTGGTCGTTTTGGGCCATTTCCTAGCTTCTTTCAGCCCCCTGATATAAAACACGCTAAACGCGCGTTAGCGCGGAGTTGCCACTGTTGCACACAAGAGCGGCGGTTAAACAAGGTTAAACTATTCGGGCTACCTAAATTCCACTCTTCAAATTTTCCCTTATAACTACCTTCCTCGAACTGTATTGCTGATCTAACCAGCGTATCCTATAACTAAAAAGTTCATCTCTATTTGATTCCCAAGTAGACTATTCTCTATCTGTAAAACCTAGCACTTGCTCCTACAGTACTTGCACCTTGATAAAGCACTCTTATTATAGATAGTACCCCACCAGCCTAGAACCCACATCCCTCAGAATCTTTTGTAAGTTTTTTATCTATTACTTCTAGCATGTCGAGGGATCAGTTGCTAGTGTCCTCTCCTGCTCAACTGGTGAACCTGGGAATATTGAGGCAATGTTACAATTGCCTCATGTACACAGACAATCCTCTCCTTCTCCCACAAAACACAAATACATGCGAGAGATGCAACTATACGGCCAAACTGGAGGCTGAGCTCTCTCAACACAGGACTGGCAAGACCAGACAGGAGGAGAAGGAAACCACACACACTACATACCCAGTCACACATAGTACCATCACAACTTCAAATCATACACATAATCACACAAAGACATACTCAGAGGCTCTGATCAAAAATCTACCAAAACAGCAGAGGCCACCAAAGCAGACACCCAAACAACTACCACCTCAGGACCAAACACATGCAACACATAGACCACACAGTCAGAGTGTCAAACAGTCACAGCCCTTAAGGCCAAACACAATGCCAGACACACTCGTCATTGGTGACTCCATAGTCAGACACACTGACGTCCCGCTCACCAGACTGAGTAAGGAGAAGATCACAGTAAGCTGCCTGTCGGGTGCTAGAATCCGCCACATAACGCAAGCACTCAGGTCTCTCAACAGCAGGTACAAGTACAACTCAGTCATTGTCCACTCTGGTGTCAACGACCTGAGACGTACCTCCTTGGACTACATGAAAAGAGACATTGAGGAGCTCTCTGATTATGTAGCCCAAGCAGGTATGACCCTGACCTTGAGCAGTATCCTACCTTCACCTAGAATGATGCCACAATACAGGGATAAGATGATCAGCTTTAATAATTGGCTTAAATTCTGGTGTCATTCAAAGGGGATCCAATGTCTGTCTGCCTGGGATGACATGCTGGACAAGCCACGCTGCTTCGCAAGGGACGGCTTGCACCTGTCACCCCTGGGCTTCCGGATATTGGCAAAGGCTCTTGCCACCCCATAGTGCCTTTTTAGGCAAGGCTCAAATTCTAAACCTATCACCCTAGAACACAAAAAAGGAAAAAAACTAAGGGTAATGCTGCTCAATGCCAGAAGTCTCAATCTCAAGATGCATGCACTCAAGGCCCTTCTCAGTATGGAGAACATCGATGTCTGTGCTGTGACAGAAACCTGGTTCAAGGCTCCTGAGAGCACCCCAGCACTATCAGGTTTCACCTCATATCATGCGTTCCGGCCCCAAAATCCGGACAACACCAAAAGGAGGGGTGTCCATATTCATAAAGGACACCCACACCTCAAGGTTGGTGGCAACGCACGATGCATCAGAGACCATCCAGGTGCAGTTAACCATAGGCAAGACTGCTCTGCAATTTGTAGCATGTTACAGGCCACCCTCTCAAACACAGGAACTTCACATGGCCTTCCTGAAAACACTGGAGGGGATAAACGTATCTCCAAACACCATCATATTAGGTGACTTCAACTATCCTAATATAGACTGGGAACACTACTCAAGCCCAAACTCTCTAGCCCAAAGGTTCCTGGAGTTCATAAACTCAAATGCCATGGAACAACTAGTCACCATCCCCACAAGAGGAGAAAACATACTTGATCTCATCATCACAAACATGGGATCACAATGTTCAACACCGGAAGTATACCCCTCACTAGTGAGATCAGATCATAAACTAATCTCGCTGGAGGTCCTCATCCCGCCCCCACCATGAAATAAAAGAGACCACAGTGAAAAACTTCTCAAAAGCCGACTTCACACTTCTAAAAACTAGTGTGGTCTCCTTTAAGGCCCCTGAGCCAGTGGTAAACATTACTCAAACCGCTGAATCACTTACAGATGCCTTCTACCAGCACCTACAGGATTGCATGGATCAGGCAATCCCAAACAAAACTAAGACTCTTTGTACCAAAGGCAAGCGTCCAGTCTGGTGGACCCCAGCCATAAACAAGCTCTACAACAAAAGGAGGAAGCTACTACAAGATAGAGCAAAATCCTTGAAACGTAAGACACCTTTGATCATTATAAGTAAAAAACTAAGAGCTCTCATAAAATCATCCAAGGCTAACTTTGAGAGAAAAATCGCCAAGGACACAAAAGACAATCATAAAGCCTTCTTTAGCTATGTTAGAAACCTAGGAGGAAACTCCCAGATATGCTCAGAATTAGTCCAAAATGATGTGAAGATTACTGAACCTACACACATTGCCAACATACTGGCTGACAGGTTCAGTGCAAACTTCTCCCCCCCCACAAAAGGAGAGATATCTATACCAGAGGATTGTAGCCCCCCAAACATCTTCAACGCCCAGGTGAGAACTGCTCTCTCCAAGGCAAAAAACACAGCATCCATGGGACCGGATGGTGTCCCCAGCTGTGTGCTCCACGAACTCAATGAGGAATTAAACCCGCAGTTAGGACAGCTGTTTAATCTTAGCATCACCTCAGGATACGTACCCAAGGAGTGGCGCACTGCGACTGTGGTCCCACTTCACAAGGGCGGTGCCTCCACCGACCCTGGAAATTACTGTCCCATTAGCTTGACAAGCCTTATCTGCAAAGCCATGGAGAGGATCATAATGGAACTCATAAATAAAGACATAGGGAACTTGCAGACTTTGGATCCAACCCAGTTTGGCTTTGTCAAAGGCAGATCATGCCTTTTAAACTTGGTTGACTTTTTCAAAACAGTCACCAAGGCCATTGATGAGGGAAAGGCAGTCCATACAGCCTACCTCAACCTGGCAAAGGCCTTTGACACAATACCCCACTCAGGTATTATCGAAAAACTCATCAGCTTGAATGTAAACCCATACATCACAAGATGGGTTGCAAACTGGCTAAGTGACAGAACCCACAGGATCAGAGTTGCTGGAGCCATGTCAGACTCAAAGCCTGTCACAAGTGGTGTCCCACAGGGCTCAGTCCTGGGTCCACTCTTGTTCGGCATCTACTTTTCTGAAGTACAAGCAAACACAGGAGGGTTATGGCTGACAAAGTTTGCAGATGACTGCAAACTGGGCACCATAGTCGAAAACACTTCTGACACAGATATCCTTCAGAAGGGCCTCACAGAAATGGATAACTGGTGCCAGAGCCATGGCCTAAAGTTAAACGCCAAGAAATGCATAGTCATACCCTTTGGGAAAAACAAGGTTACCCCTAACTACCATATAGGTGGCAATCCAATGAGCACAGAAAAAGACATCAGGGACCTGGGGACCCAGGTTGACACTAGCCTTTCGTTTGACACTCATGTTGCTAAAGTAGTCAGGAAAACCTTCTACATTGCCCACCTGATCATGAAGGGATTCACATCTAGATCAAGGGAGGTCATCGTCCCCCTGTACTCATCACTCATTAGACCTATGATTGAGTACAATGCCCCATTCGGAATGTATCTGACCCGACACCTGCAGCAGCTGGAAAGGCCCCAAAAGTTCCTCACCAAGAGGATAAAGGGTCTCAAAAATATGTCTTATGCTGCCCGACTGAAAGAACTCCAGCTCTATTCAGTCTCATACCACTTGCTCAGAGGTGACCTGTGCCTGACATATAAGGCCATGTCAAACCCAGATTTGATGAATATGCTTCACCTCAAAATATCTAGATCCCTCAGAACCACAAGGGCGGGAGACTTAAACCTTGACACGGTTATTAATAGGATGTGCTGGAGGGACAGATTCATCACCCAGAGACTCCCTATGCTGTGGAACAAAATCCCGGTAAATGTGAGGCAGAGCACCTCGCTGGCCTTGTTCAAGATGAATCTTGACCAATGGATGGGAGATCGCAGATATACCCCAGGGATTACTTCAGTGTCACTGCTTGACAGAGGCACAGCAAAAAAATAGGCATAGTTTTATTCAAACTAAAGGGGTGGCGAAAGCCACATATCTATGGGCTAGGCTTATAAATTCCCTTGGGCAGATAGCCTAGTATGAACCTATGAATCTATGAACCTATGAAATGCATCACATTCACAGAAATCTAAGAATGCATTTTAATATGTACAGATAAATTTGTATAACCCTAAGCTTGAGAGTAAACTAATATCTTTCCATTTAGATGCAATATATAGTCTTGCACGGCTGAAATGACGAAAATAAATCTCATGACTGGAGAATGCAATAAAGCAAATTATAACATTAGACTTTAGATGTGCATATGCAGGAGCAGGTTAGATTCAAAGCTATACTCATGTAGCAGATTGAGATGCTTTCATCTAATCTTGATCCCATGAGTCAAATGACAGTAAACCTATTGTTATAACAGGTTAATTTGTGGATGTAACTTTGGAGTAGGTTTATAATGTGACAGTATGAGTGGGGGTGGGACAAAGCCCCAAGCCTTGGTATATGGGAGGGATTTACATTCAGTTTGAAATATATTAGTAGCTTTGAGCCCTTTTGAAGCAGTGAGGATTAGGATCAATGTTCTCTGAAAATTGTTTTGGTTAAGCATATCTTAACCTTCCTTCAAAAGAAAGAAAGGCAAGATATATCTTAAAATGAAAATTTACAGACTAAACATTATAGAGTAAGGTAGTTACAATAAGAAATGTGGAACATTTAGGGATATTGTTTAAGATGATTTACTTGTAGGAGATCACCGCAAGCAGACATTAAGGAAATATGAAGAGGACTCTGGAATGTAAAACAACAGGCATTATCGGTACAAAGTAGTAGTTATTTCACTAAGCAAATGTTTGTTAAGCTTGAGCCCCATCTTGGCTATAATGTGGAGTTTCTGGGAACTCAATTGCAGGCCAAGTAGGATTAAAGTTTTTCAGAAAATGGCAATTAAGGTGATTTAATATATGCGCCATGGGCAGTATGAGAAAGGTTCTGTGGAACTTCACATGAATATCCTTTAAAAAAGCATGGAGGCATATGATAACATTTTTAATATTTTCATTGAATCAAGTGTTTTTCAGAAATTGTATTCAAACAAACAAAGGGACACAAATTTCAAATCAAGATTAGCTAAGATAGTGAGAATATAAAAGCAGGAATTTATATGAGTATTTTGTATGTGTGTAACTGTCTCACAAAATGTGGTAAATTCAACAATGGTGGAAGAATTCAAGATGGCATTTGGCAAAGATACAGTTATGTTACATGGGGAGAATAAGGTGAATGTCACTTTGATGACAGTAATAACCTCTCAACAGGATGGGGAAAGGTCAGACTGCGTAACCCCAGTGCTATATTCCGGTATCACATTTTGTGTTGTATATTTATTTTCAGCTTTCTGTAGGTTTAGATTATTCTTAGCATTTGCTATAATTATGTCTGTGTTAGCTACAAGGCTACTTGAGTTAAGATCACAAAGTGTACTATTTCTTGCTATGAATGCATATATTGATCAATACTCCACACAAATGCTTTCTCTTAGATAAAAAGCAATTTCCTGGTTGGATGTATACTTATCAGCCACATGAAGGGGCAAAAACAACAGGCCAAAAAAATATATAACTGTTAAAGTATTTATCGGACAAGTCCTACATACAAACATGGAATCCAAAATTATACCTCTGTCTTGTTGCATTTTGGAGGCATTGTTTCCCAAGAGAATCCCACATTTTTAGTAATATGTTTATTGTCACATGGCAACAAATATCAAAAGGATGATGGTGAAATCTGTTTTTGGCAAGGTGGCCTGCAATGTTAAGTCTTTTAGAGTATGCCACACTGTCAAAGGCTTTAAGAAGAGTCTAAAATCTGTCTTTTAACAGGTTTTTATGGCAGATTACATTCCTTGGAATATTTGATATTTTATTCTTAGAAATGTTATCTGGATTTATACTTTATTGTGTTTGCTTTTAATATAATACAGGAATTTCAATGATGAAGAGTACCTATGTTATGACTGATTGATTGCATGACTGATTGAATCCCATGTAACAGAGTTCCTGATTGCATGACTGATTGAATCCCATGTAACAGTGTTACCAGAGCAACACAGTATGGTTTTGTATAAGGAGGAATAAGAAGTAGATCTGTATATGATCACCATGCCAAATGAATAATACCTCTTCCTTTGCAAGATCTATCTCCATGGCAAAAATGTGAGATGGAGATGTGTTATAGTTGTTCTGCCTTTGCACAGTGCTCCGATGAAGTCTTATTTACAATACAGTGGGGAGCCCTTGAGGTCTTACCTTAAAATGGCTATACGTTTATTTGGGGGACAAAAGGATGGGGTAATAATCATGAATAGTAATTTTCAGAAATGAGCTAAAGTAACAGGCTGATGCAAAAGTACTTTAAGTTTGTCATTAACAAGGACATAAGGGACCTGACTTGGATATACAGACTCAGGTGCAAGACAATAGACGAGAGCTCATGTTTAGCACAAGAAAACTGGTGTAGGAGAGGCCATTTATGTCTTAGGCTAAATCGTGGTTCCCTTAAAAACTGGATGCACATTTTTTCAGTGTTATAAGGCAAAAGTAACTAGAAGCAATTTAAATGAGCTAAGCTGGTATATTACATTCATTTTATTTTTAATTCCTTAGATTCTACATTTTTTATTCGTCAACCCCTCCCTCTCTATTACTTCTCCCCATATACAATTGAAATCCCCTATACCATTATTAATTACTCCATTGTTATTTTATTCCACTTGTCATGTTTTGATTAACCAATGATTTGGCATTTGCTCATACATCTAAATATTTTGAGCATCTGTACTGGGTCCTCTATAGTTATTTATTTTACGCAACTGAATTGCTTTGCATATGTTCAGCTGTCATCTTCAGCATATTTTTTATTGCAGCTATCTCGCAGCTACATATTTCACATTTTTATGCATCTTTAATGACACTCTTTGTACATTTACTTATATTATAAGAAGTTTTCAGTTGCATGTTAATAGTGGTACTTCTTTTTATTGAGTTTTGATTTCCCCAGTAGTGCTTTGCCTACTTCACAAGTGTCATATTCTGCTTTTGTTTGTTAACTTCTCTTGTGTGCCATTGAAGAAACTTTTAGGCAGACTGTTTAGAGATTCTCAGAATTAATAGTATTTCTCACACTTTCATTATAGGTAACAAATTAGTCTCATCAGCTGTGCTTTCATGGTGCATTAGCAGCCAGATGTAGCTTTCCAAGAAAACAAGATATCTTTTGGATGTCCACGTCCATGAGGACATTCAGGGCTAGAACAAAATTACAATTGAAAACAACTACATATTGCGCATGCTGCAGACAGCATAGTCTCTGTTACATTTTATGAAAACATAAAAAGTATGTTTGTTGAGCTTTTGCATGTAGTAGTCCTAATTAAATGGATTTAATGGAAATGGAGTTAGTGTACAATATGACCCTGGATTCTGTATTAGAATGAAGCAAAGCTTCATTATGTCAAGATCTATATCTTCTGGCCCTTATTTATTCATTCTTGACAATGTGTAATATTGTTATGTGTACAGATACTACAGTAAACAGTAGTTCATCTCTGTAATAAATTTGTGTTTGCTGGAGGCTTTCTTTTTCTCTCTGTTTTCTGATTCAGAGCAGTGTCTTGGTCAGACACACTCTTACTAACCCAGTAATGTAAGGCACGCATACATCACCACAGTATCAATGAACTGCTAACTTGGATTCCAAAGAATCAGTAGATACATCAGTGCTATGCTACTGGGGTGCTGCTTATCTCATTTTCAGTTCAAAAAGAAAAAAAAAAAGTACCCTCTTCCTTTTTCTGTAACACAGCCCCCTTTCCTAAACCTAAGACATCAAACTTTTCTCTATTGTACATCTTTTTAACTCCTCCTGAGCACCAAAACAGTTTGTGTGCGTGTTAAGATTGGGTACTTTTTATTCACATGGGTTTTGATTTCTATTTATAGGGTTTAAGCATAAAAACTAGAATAACCACCAGGCCTCAACAATCCAATTCTGTTAAAACTTGAAACTTGATTTATTAAACACTTGCAAAGTGGATAAGCACTTTCACGTAGCTAAGTCTACGCTTCATCAGATCCTTAAAAAGTTTAAAAGTAACTGTGTTTATATATACATCATGCGACAACAATTGGTAATTAACCTATTAAGTAATGAAATCACTTTCAAATAAAGCACATTCAAATAAAATCAGTTTTTAGAATGATTTCTAAAAGAAACAGTAACATTTTACTTAATGGGGCGTGCATCTAACACTGGCTTAATACTTATACTACTATTGAGCCCAGGAAACATGTGCACCCGAAGTCTCAAGATCCATCTAAGCTCAATTCTTTCTAAATAATTATTATGATCTCCCCCTCTCGTATTCAAAGTTACTTGTTGTAATACCCTGAAATTAAAACTGTGCTTTTCAAATTCCATCAGATGTTTCGCTAAGGCATTTTGTGCATTCTTATTCCTTATATCATACAGATGTTGGTATAGTCTATCTTTGAATAGTTTCAAAATTTTTTCTACATAAAAACTTTTACAATGATTACAGCTAGCAAGATAAACAATGTTAGTACTGTTACAAGAAGCAAAGAATCTTGGTTTAAAAACAAAATTCAGGTTTGGGTGATTGTAATATTGTTCTTTACAAATCACTTCACACATTCTACAATTCCCACATGGGAATGTACCCAACTGCTCATTGTGTGTGACAGCACCCCCACCTTTTTCTCCACATAGTAACTGCCTTAAGTTTTTGTTATTCCTGTAGGAAAAACTTGGTGTCTCACCTACCCACTTCTTTGTTTCCTCATCCATGGTTAAAAGATGCCAATTTTTATTGATTATACTACTCATTTTCCTATTGTCATTCGTGTAATTAGTCATAAAGCAAACTCAATGTCTCGTGTTCATTTTTATCTTATTGTTTAAGGGAATAGAGGCATCTTGTTCTCCTTGTTCTTCTCTTCCCCTCAGTATCTTAGTCCTTGCTCTACTCAGTTCTGACTCATTATATCCTCTTGCAAATAATAAATTCTCCAACCTCTCTACTTCCTCCTCCATAACTTGTGGAACATTACATGTTCTTTTTATTCTTTTCATCTGTCCTTCAGCTATGTTAATGAACACGTGTACTGGGTGCATGCTACTGTGATCTAGTATACTATTTCTCCAGCATTCTTTGCGATATAATTTGGTGTTAATACATCTTTGTTCATTCCTATATATTGTCACATCTAAAAAATTCACTGATTCATAAAAATATGTCACTGTGAATTTTAAAAAAGATGTGGTTGACTCTATGTATGAAATAAATTCTTCTAAAGACTTAGCATGTCCATCCCAAAACATGAGAATATTGTCAACAAAGCGTCTGTATGTAATTATATTTGTGCTCAAAGCATGACTATTAAGATATTGTTTCTCCCAGTGATGATCAACCAAGTTAGCATACAAATTTGCACACGGGGTGCCCATTGCTATTCCCCATTGTTGCAAATATAGTTGGTGACTGTATGTGAAAAGGTTGTTAGATAGCACCAAATCAAGTAGTGTGCAAATCAATATGTTCTCTTCACTACTAACTGTTGTTATAGCATTGAGGGTTTCTCTGATGGCCTCTATGCCATAATCATTAGGAATAGAGGTAAATAAGCTCTGTATATCTAATATAACCATCAAATATTTTTACTATCTAATTCCTCTTCCTGCTGTCTCAGATGATTCAATAACTGTGTTGTATCTTTGAGAATAGTTGGTATATTTCTCACTATAGGTCCTAGCTTGCTCTCTATATATAGAGAAATAGATTCTGTTATCCATCCCCCTCCATCAACTATAGGTCTCATTGGGGGGGTGATTGAGAGACTTATGTACTTTAGGTACACCCTTAATACAAGGTATCATAGGCTTATCTACCAACAGAAAAGTATATAGTTGCTCATCTAACTGTCTACACATAAGTAAATCATATAGGCTATCTCTCACATTTCTTAAGATTCTATCATGGTGAGGTCTGTCTAACACTTTGTATGTATCTCTATCGCTTAGCATTTCTAGCATAGCTTGTTTATAGTCCTCACTATTCATGAGGACTATTGCTCAGCCTTTGTCTGCAGGCCTAATAGTTATCATTTCATTGTTTTATAAGGAAGTTAAAGCCATCCTTTCTTCTCTACTCATATTATAATAGGTACCCTTACTTTTACTAGATGAACTATGATATATGTCTTTTTCACATGATGTAACAAAAATGTCAACATGTGGTGGTATGATAGGTATAAACGAACATTTTTTCTTAAATGTATCCATATTGACTTCACTCTCTTTTTGTTTTTAAAGTGTAATTTTAGTGCTAAATTACGACTAAAAAGTCTCAAATCAGTCAACAATTCACTCACTTTAGTCCCGGCAGATGGTATAAAAGTCAATCCTTTGTTTAATACTCGAGTCTCTTCTTCTGTTAACATGTGATTCGATAGATTAATCACTAGTCACTTCATCACCTCACCCTTCGGTTCGAGGTTTCTCTTTCTACTGAGTATTTCCTTTTTCACCTCCTTCTGCTCACTGACTGTGATTGTTGGTATACTCGTTGTTTCACGGGTAATGGTAAAAAACGCTCAGTGGTGTTTGGTATTACTTGCTTCGGTCTCGCTCCCATTTAGACCTGAAGCCTTGCTTCCTGATTGGGTGGAGGGGTGGAGCTTGCCTCTGTAGTATTTGATAGTGTTTCCAATAGCAAGCTGTTATTCTCATTCAGATGTTCATTATGTTCCATAATAGGAGACTTATTTGGATATTGAGATACTTCTGGTTGACTGGAACCCCCAGGCATATTAGTGAATGTAACATTATTTGCCCTTGGGGGCTCATCATTTGTTCTCGACCAAGAAAAGAAGTTACCAGAGGTGAAGTCTTGATAGTCTCTTTGCAGCTTACGCTGCTTAATTTGCTTGGGTTTATTGTTATAGCAGGATACATTCGTATACATATTGTTCAACACATTATTAAATGATTCCCCATTATATTTAGTCTTATTGTCTTTGTATTTTAAATGTATTTGTCGCTTAAGTTAATTTTCTTTTGGTTCAAAATAATCTATTATTAACTTTATATAGCGATAACTGACATCAAGGTTCAACTGTTGCCACTTTTTTAACAAATCTGGATACGTATCGCCATAAGAAGGGATACATAGCACTCTCATCCCTCTCAGAACTGTGTGAAAATGCAAGCATGCCTCCATATGTTGTCTCTGCCACACAAGTCTCTTATATTTAAACAGATCATTCTCTAATTCTCTTACCGCTGTTAAAAAGTCTTGAAAATTTATAATACTGTTTTGTGTCATTAGTTGGTGAGTATTACCCATACTCATCACTAGTAGTGGATTTTCCTGGTTTGCTGACATGATGTTATCCCAACCAAATTGCATTCTGTTGTTTGAAGGGATGTATTCCAATTCTATATCAATTTCCTCTACCATATCAGGGCGACAGCAGACAAAGCAGCATACAATGAAAAAACAAACTGTTGTCGCCACCCAAAGGTTATAGTAGATGAAAATTCCAATAAGCATAAAAACTAGAATAACCACCACAGCTAAACAATCCAGTTCTGTTAAAACTTGAAACTTGATTTATTAAACACTTGCAAAGTGGATAAGCACTTTCACTAAGTCTACGCTTCATCAGATCCTTGTTTATAGGATTTCAGTTCAGTCTATGCATGTAGGTATATATTACATTGGTTGAATTACTTTAGTTAAATGTGCCAGTCACTTCAAAGGACTTTGATAAAGTAGGACAGTTTCCATTCTTCTGAAGTGGAAAGGGGTCAAATCTTGCATCTTGTTGTTTCTAAATAAGGGGATATTGTTAAATATAGCATTTAGTTGCCTATTTACAAAATGTGAGAAAATCAGCTGCCTAAGTATAAAAATGGTGGATGGTGTGATTATAGGAGGTACTGCCAGCCATGCTAGGAGAAGTAGGACAGTAGATGTATAACATATGCCAGCACAACTAGCTGGAATTTTGTAAAAAATTATATGTCATTTGTATATCAAACTGATTTGTACAGATGATTGTGTTTAAAAATGTATTTTAAAGTTGCTTGTGTTAAAATGTATCAACAGTGTGCCCTGCTGGAAAGAAATGTGGATGGGTTGGGAGGGTGGCCTAATGGTTAAGGTACTTGCCTTATAAACACAAGGTGCGGGGTTTGATTCTCACAAGGGATAATTGGCTAGGCTTAAAATGGCTCATAAGAGCAGTTAGCTTAGTACTAACCTATGAACCTATGAACCTATGTGTATTGTTGTAACTGAATTAAATGTGTATGTTTTGACAGAGGATACTGGAAGAGAAGAGGTTAACCTCAAACTTCAAAAATATTAAGAAAATTAAACTACTGGACCTAGGCCATAAAGATGTTATCTCACGGTTTTGAAGGAAGCCAGAGATGAATTGTCTAATAAGTATGGTTTATTAGCTCCTGTAGGAAGAAGGGAAGTGCTTTATGGTTTATAACTTCCAGAAGCTACAGGAGATTTGAGGAAAGCTCTGTGTGCATGGTAGTATTTAGGTGCTAAAATCCTGGTAGCTTCTAGTGTTGGTGAGTGTGGGAAACAGAGTCAGATGACCAAATGTGATGTTATTGTATAATCAAGTCTGAAATCATATTTAGATATCATACTGAGAAGTCTCTCAGTCAGACTGAGCAGTCTATTCTTGTAACCTGACAAAGGAGGAAGACCACTCACCCATTTCATCTTGCCTTGCAATAGTAAGTGACCAGGGGTAGTAATTCTCTAAATGAGTTAGGAAAATATAGTGAGAATAGTTAAGTATTGTTTTTCTGTAACTGTGTGAATCTTTCCAGCTGCATTATTTTTAATATTTCCTGTGAGTTGAACTCTGGTGCTTATTGTAAATAGATATTTGGTATTTTCATGTTATTTTATTTATTATTAAATATATTTAAACTTTTTATTGTGGCTGGTCCTTCTAGAACAACATTTAAGTTTTGAGAGTTGTTGTTGTTGTTGTCTTTCTTATTTGCATATATTTATTTGGTGATAACTCTGGCCACTTCTGATAGCCTTGCTGTTTGGTCAGTGTTACCATTTGTATTGATATTAATTTCACTCAGTATAACTGGGTACCCTTGCAAGAGCATTAGGTAACTGGCTTTATAGTGCCTGGTGGCAGGATAACTACGTTATAGTCTGAGCAGAAGGGGGCATAGCTAGTAAACCTGTGCCAGCCTTTCCCAGGTGTTTGTGTGTGTGTGGTGTGCAAATCAAATCTCAAAGTGTGTGTGTGTGTCAGCTACTTTGAGAAGGGACACAAAGCATTGGTTTTACAGGTGGAGTGGTGGAGGACTTGGCATGGGCACTGCTGCTGATTACTTAACTTTAAAGCTGTGCTAGTGGGGAGTCTTATTGGGAACCGGGAGGGAGACAGGTAGAGAAATCTAGACTCCAGGCTGACTGTGTTCCCTGTGTGTTCTTAAGGGGAATTGTGCTTGATGCAGAGAGGTCTGCATCTGGAAATACTGAGTATATCCATTTGTATTCCAAGTGAACATCCCTGTCCAGTGTCATTGGTAAGGATTCGGGCTTCTTGATTACTGGGCCAGAGTGGGGATATCACAGATGGGAAGGTGAAAAGACTGCAGTAGTCATTTTATGACTGTAGGTTTAGTCACAGTACACCACTGTATGAAGGAATGAATGAAATGTAGGGGTTTTGCCTGTACAACTCAACTAATACTAAATGTAATGCTTTGATTATTTTTTCAATAAAATTAACTTACTGAAATAAATGTGAAAGTCATCTTTAAAGGTACAATTGCACAACTGGAATTTGTACAACTAGGGGAGCTTACTTTTCAATTAGATATCATAATTCTTCTTCTGGTGACAATTATAAGAGTCTGTCAGTATTACAGTTCCCCCATGGGGCAGAGAGCATTGCATCAGTGGTAGGCTCCATGTACTTCCCTAATTCTGCCACCATTCTATAAGCAAGATGACACTTTGCTTTTCCAGTTAATTACATCAGTCTTCTTCCAACATAAATAGGAGAAATACCTCCCTACTTTACAAAGTGAAGCATCAACCCATATCATGTATCTCCAGGAACATTGCCAGAGTTGAGCTCTGCAACAGCTCTGTAATGATTCATGTACAGTGCAGGTAAGCTAATCTGCTTCTAAAGTAGGAGTACTTCTGAAGAAGGGATGGTAGTTTGTGATAGAGGACACAGCACATGATTTAAGGTTTGTGTGAAATGTTTGTAGTATGTTGAGGACCATGACTACACCCCAAAATTGGGGAAAGGCAAGCTTGTTAAGCACTTCTTACCACTGTTAACGTCTAGTCTCATGTTACAGCACTAACAGCCCTCAGCTGTCACCACAGGACAATGGTTGGAATCAGAAAGACATTTAAAATGTATTCAGACACTTCATTTCTTAAAAACAGGCTAAATGAAGTTTTTTTATATATTTTAAACATCTTTCTGCTTCTTGCCAGTGGCCACTCTCTGTGTAGCACCAGTATGTTACAGTTTTCAATGCTGTAAAACTCTTAGCACTCGACATCTTTTCTGTCATTTTTGTACTAGAAAGTATTATGATCAGGTCATTCCAATCATAACTCATCTCATTATGTGTTTTAGACATAGATGTCAAGATTCACCTCTCAAGTTGCACTCTTAAGGTGAATTTCTTGTCATACATATGTCAAATACCTAACAAGCTGGTTAAGATCAGAGACTCAGTCAGAGTCCTTTATATTTTTGATAGCTGTTATCAGCGAACTGATACTTGTGGACATTTGTCAGCCCTTACTTTTTTGCCATTAAGGCAAAAACATCATATGGGAATGTGGAGTATGTGAATATTCCACACAGAGCAAAAACACCAGTCAGGGTTAAATCCCGAACCCCGGAACCATATAGATTTAGTGGTAGAAGGGAAAGAAAGAGGGGAAGGGATGTGTATGCACGCACTCATATTCACACTGGTGTTGAGTCTAAACAATCTGGACTTTTAAATGCATCTAAAATCTATTTAGGAGTGTTACCTTGAGCCATCCAGCATAAAAGAAGAACTGTAGCATGGTGAAGACAGGCACATAAAGGTCTAAGTCATGACCAGGATACCCAAGTTGTGGATCCAAGAACTGTCTTCCAATCAAGCAGGATAGGAAAAAACTGTAAACTGCCACGGTTACCACCTAGTAACAGAAATAACAGAAATAGTAAGATGACATGAATAGCAAATGGATTTGCATATCTCTCTCGCTCTCTCTCTCTATATATATATATATATATATATATATGACCAGAGTATTGAAGACTAAATTTGAACTTAATGTTCACTATGTGATACAAGTGCAACAAAGATTCACAGCCAAATTCATATTATGTGATTGTTTTTAACAAAGGTCAGCAATCTTCCTATTGAAGAAATCGGCAGTAAAAGTAAGCATTTTACTTCCAGAACATTTCTAACAGAGGAATGCAAAA
The DNA here is from genome assembly GCF_019279795.1 of Protopterus annectens. Classification (NCBI taxonomy): domain Eukaryota; kingdom Metazoa; phylum Chordata; order Ceratodontiformes; family Protopteridae; genus Protopterus; species Protopterus annectens. Next base: position 1,393,903,945 of record NC_056732.1, read on the forward strand.
CATATATTCCAGACAAATATAAAAGTAAATTGAAATACACAATTTAAGTTGTAAAATAAGAAAACTGCAAGTTGCTTTGAGCAGAGGAAGACAAATATTCCCGTATCTCATTTATAAAGCAATCAAGATTGGAAATTCAGAACTGTGGATTACAGTGATGACATAAAGATATTTTGTATAAGTTCTTTGGCAGACAGCATTGTATCACGATAAGCTGAAAACTAAAGAGCTTAGTATTGTTTTACTATTCATTTTCTATGCATCAGTGCCATTACCAAATGACTTCTGTGGCCAATAACTTTAACTAAAAAGAAGCTTCCTGTTTGGAAGTAGAAAACGAGAGATCACCACAACAATATCCACCCAGCCATCATTAACAGAAGAGTGACTCTCCCTCTGCCACAAGTAATGAGGGTTCCTTCGTGACAAAAGGTAATGGGAAGTGCTTATGAATAGCAGAAAGGTATGAAGTAGTAGGAGATAGAAAATATGTGTGTCTGTTGGGGGAGCAGCAACTACCACAAACTTAATGGACACATGCCACAGAAACTGTTCTGTGAGTAGTACAGTATGGTGTCTTTGGGCTAGTGTTTTGTTTGGGGGGCGGTGTTGCTCTGAAGAATGATGTTGTACTACATCTTCATGATTTTGCCTGATGTATGAAATAAATGTTCTTATAACAGAATGAGTGAGCCAGAATCCTACAGGCCTCCCACAGCCAGACAGAATTCATATTTGGTCCTTATTAATGAAGAAATCTCATAGATATAGGGTGAGGTATACTGCAGTTCTTTTAGTAACATGAAGGGTAATACATATATGTATACAGATACCTATACGTATACTTATATGTATACATATACATACTATACATCCCTCTAATGGTACTAATTCTCAAATCCTATGTGACTCAGGCAGGACCAGGCTATTAGACAACATTTTTAGTCCAGGTCCTGGATAATATAGACCCTGTAATGAGCAACTGGGAGACAGATCACAGGACCTCAAAAGTGAAGGACTCTTTAAGAGGATATTCAGTTGTTAGAATATAAGCCTGACAGCAAATGAAATATAAAAACAATGATTATACTTATCTATTCCCATGTCTCAAAGGATTAAAACACATCACAGACACTCTCTTGGGCTACAGGACAAGGTGATGATCTAAATGTTATTGACCACCTGCACGCAAATGATCCAGCTGCTGCTGAGGTTTTAGAAGGACATTGCATAACTACAGATAAACTAGGGAGGAGTCCTGTACAAGTGGTGCAAACCATAAGTTTTTAAAATCTAACACACATGACACTAACTAGTTTAGTTAGTATGTTTGAACTGAATTTTAGTTCAAGAAACACAGGAGAGACGTTTGTTGGATATGTTTTACTAACTACACCACCATGCCACCTACTGGTGATACATACCACTAATAAATCTCCAGTGGAGATCTGGGGTGTAGCAGCAGCACACAGCTCATTGGAGTATGAGTAGGCAGGACTGTGAACTGCATATGTCGATAGTCCAAGTGAGTGACATCATCACATGAATCTGTTGCATGCCCTTCCCTTGAAGGACCTTTCTGTATATGCTGAGATTTGCCAGTAAATACAAAAACAGCTTCAGAACCTCAGCAAGTGTAAAAGCCATACTTTTTCTCATGATGGCTAGAGTAGCTTGATGTATGTTGGAGGTTTTACCCAACCCAAAGAGAATCAGAAAAACAAATAAACACAAATAAAATTGCAGGTTTTGACCACCCTCATTTTTCCAATCAATACAGCCATGCATTTTGTTTTTTTTGGGGGGAATCGTGCAGAGCACTGTTTGCGCATCTGAGACCCTAATGGTGTAGCTGTGGCAGCAGTACTAGAGGCATGGATTGCTATTATTCTGCTCTATGACTCCTGTGTAAATATTAGAGGATATCCTGGACTGAGCATAAGGAACCTGCAGGCCCTTGTTGGACAGGAATGGTTTTGAATCCAAACTTTCATTCAGGGATGGGTAAACATACAAGGCTGATCAGCATGGATTGGCAAAGAATGAATTTATACAAAAGGTTGTTTTATGGAACAATTGCATATTTTTGTACTGGATGACTAGGAGTTTGATTTACTGCTTTTCTTCAGGTGCTGAATGGTTTGCCAGCTGCACTGGTGCCACTGGTCATTTGAACTGGTGCTAGGTCCTGACACAAAATTTAAACAGCCATAGTGATCTAACTTAAGAGAATTTGACCAAACTGAGAAGAGTTTGCAGTGTCTGAACAGTTTTCAAGGTGCTTTACTGAGGGATATTGCTGAATAATGAAGAAGGTATGTTAAGCCTTTAGATATGTATGATGATCTCTGTCTCTTGATGAACAGGAGTTTAGTGACAATTTTAAATATGTCCTGGAGTATATTTGCATGTAGTTTAGGAAAATGTTATAAAACAGTAAGACTCCCACATAAAAGTGTAAAGAAATCAACCGCAGCATTGTATTTGGAAAATGATAATGGAGCTTAGGAGCCAGATTGCAAAAGAGTTGCTGTCAGTGTAAGTCTGCTGTGACTGTGAAAGAATTGCTCTCAATGTAAGTGACTTACTTTGGTATAAGGCCTCTCTAAAAACAGACATACTACAGGGACCAGATTCTAAAAGACCTTTCCCAGCCTTCTTGTCAGTGTAAGTGACTTACTTCATTATAAGGCCTATCTATAAACAGGCTTACACCGGGGGGGGGGGGGGGCAGATTCCAAAACATCTGCTCTCAGTGTAAGTGATCACGTCTTTTGGAATCAGGCTCAGTCATACATGGGTAGTAGCAGTGGTGAGGAAGATGGGAATAAAGTAGGTGGTAAAAAACAACACAAAGGAAGAACAAGTATAAATATACATTAAACAGCTAGAAACAATTGTGCCCTAATAGCTGTAACCAAAGAAATCAATATCTTGTACCATCTGAAAAGGAAGACAGAAGGGACTACAGTGTAGCTACTGAAAAGGTGCCACTTAGTCAATCAAGCTTGTGATATTCCGTCAGAAAAAGATGCTGCAGGCTTTATGGATATCTGATTATGTTAGTGTGAGAATCTGAATAACTGAAGTTCTAGAAAGGCAGTCAGACAGAGTCAGAGAGCTATGATTTTTCTGGAAAAGGCAGCAGTTTCACCATTTTTACTAATATGAACTACAGACTTCCAGCTCAAAGAGAGGGCAGGTGACAAGTAACAGAGAAGACATCTTCAGATAAAACAGAAGACTATGAAGCTCTGCTAGTGGGGAAACTTGACGGAGATTCCCACACTCAAACTACATTTACAGCTAAAAGCAGAGGTGGCATGGATGCACATCTGAGTCCTGAACAGAAGGAGAAATATATTCTGCTGGAAATTATATTTATACTGGAGCTTCAACAGGGAAAGGATTGGCACTGGACATGTCAGTAATCTGCGGAACCATAACTTTTGATGATTTGAGGCTTCATATGTAAATGTAAACTCAAATAATAAAACATTATCAGTCATAGTTCTATACAGGTGATCTGTGCTTTCAGTACTGGTTTAAAAGAAACTACTGCATTTGTACTCATCAGTAGATATTTACTGTATGAAGAAATATTTTCAAAGAAGAATGAAAAAAGGAGGTGGTAGGCAGGTATATGGGAGAAGGGAGGAAATGGTTAAAAGTGCTCTCCACTTAAATTTAACAGTTACAATTTAAGTAGTAGTTTAAATACCTTGTTCACTTATAATTGTTAGCTCCAAAACTAAAAATATGAAACTCTGTGCTTAGCGATGCCCCAAAATATGTTTAAGTAAACTGCAGATGTTCAGCAGCATATTCCTTGAAATATAAAATGTGTGACAAACTTCATGTCTAGGTACATCTAGCTATATAAATTGAATTAACAATGTCACAATCAGTATATCTAAGAAATCTATAACTTGTATGAAAAGGATGTATAAAAATATCTGTTGTATGCCTGCATGCAAAACATTTACTACAAATTGTTTAACTCCTTTTTGCTAGTACAAATATTACATTGCAGATGGCAGTTCTTACATAACAATGTTTTCAGACTTGGTTTATTATTAAATGAAAAATATGGAAAATCAGACATGATGGTTTTGAAAGTTTCAGAGGTTTATAAAATGCCCCATTGCTGCTTATGATGATGGGAGGTATTGCCAGCTATGCCAGGAGAAGTAGGGCAGTGGATGTGTAACATATGTCAGCATAGCTAGCTGGAGTTTTGTAAAGAATTATATATCATTTGTATATCAAACTGATTTGTGCAGGTGCTTGTGTTGAAAATGTATTTTGAAAAGCTGCTTGTGTTAAAAATGTACCAACAGTGGGTCCTGCTGGATAGAAAAGAAATACACGTATGTCAGACTGTATTGTAACTGTTGAAATGAATATAATGTAACAGAGGATACTGGAAGAGAAGAGATTAATCTCAATCCTGGTAACTTTGAAAACTAGTCTGAAATTAAATTACCTGGTTTAGGCCATAAATATTGTATCTTATAGTTCTGATTACAGCCAGAGAAAAACAATGTATGTGAAAATCAGGACTAGGAATCCTACTGTATTGTCCTTAGGGATGAACTAATTGCTATCCTGGAAGGGTGGAAGTTTTTGAAATGGTTTTATAGCTTCCAGATGCTATAACACATCTTGGCAAAGCTCTGTGTGTGTTATATGAGACATATGTGCTAGATTGTGGTTCACTTTCTATTAAAAACAGTAATATGGGAACCAGAGCCAGATGAACAGATGTGTGTGATGTCATTCTGTAAGCCAGCACTGAAATGATGCTTTAATACTAGATGAGACAGAAGTCCCAGGACACTGTTTTGAAACCTGACAAAGAAGGATCACTCACCTACTTCATCTTACCTTGCTTTAGTAAGTGAACTATGGAACAGTAATTCTTTAGATCAGTGAGGAAAATATAGTGGGATTAGTTAAGTATTTTCTTTTTTCTGTATTTGCATGAACCTTTCCATCTGTGCTGTTTTTAATATTTCCTGTGATTGAAATTCTGGAGTTTATTGTAAATAGATATTTAGTATTTTCATGTTCTTTTATTATTAAATATGTTTAAATCATTGTAGCTGGTCTTTTAGAGAATGCTTTAATCTTTGTGAGAACTTGTATTTATTTAGTGACACTGTGGTCACTCTTGAAAGCCTTGCTACATTGGTTAAACACTACCATTTGTACTAGTATTAATGTTACTCAGTATAATTAGGTACCCTTGTAAGAGCCTTAGTGTAGGTGGCTTTGGATTGTTCTGGTGGCAGTATCTACCATATAGTCTGGGCAGAAGGGGCATAGCTGGTAAATTTGTGCCAACTTTTCCCAGGTGTGTGTGTGTGTGAAAATCAAATCTCAAAGAATGTGTGTGTGTCAGCTACTTGGAGCAGGGGCACAGAGCACTGGTTTCACAGAGGAGGTGGTAGAGGACTTGAATTGGAACAGTTTGCTGAGGACTCGACTCTACAGCTGTGGTCAGTGTGGAGTCTTATTTGGGGCCTGGTGAGGGAGAGGGAAACCCAGCCCCAGGACAGGAGTGTGGGCAATGTGTGCTCTTAAGGGAAATTATGCTTGGTGTAGAGAACTTCAACTGGAAATACTATATTTATCGTTGTTCCAAGCAAATGTCCCTCACCATTGTCAGTGGTGAGGATTGAGGGTCCTTGACTACTGGCCCAAAGGAGGGAAGTTACATATTGGTGAGCAATGGTGTGGATATTAATTGAACTTCTGTAGCCTGTAGGCAGTTGTCACTGAAGGTGTGTGTACTCTCAGCAGCCAGAAGGTAAACATACAGAGTTTTATTCTCACAACAGTTTTATTTATTTTTTGGTAGTTTAGTTTAGTCAGTGAAAGCAGACAAAAATGTCAGCAGAGGATTATGGCAAGGTGACAAAGAAGTGGTTGGCCAAGGTGTGTCAAGCCAAAGGACTGGTGCATGCCAGTGTGACAGAAGAGGAAATGATTTCAGCCTTAGTCACAGCTGTAGCACAAACCAGCAACCAGGAGGATAGCCAGTCTGGTGATGGGGATTTGCAGCCCTCAGAAACAGGATAGTTCACCTTTTCCTCAGAGGACTTAAAAATCTGTCTGGAGTTAAAGAGACTTGAACTGGAGTCCAAACATTTGGAATTAGAATCAGCAGAGAGACTGTGGCAGGTCAAACAGGTGGAATTACAATTGGCAGAGAGACGGCAATGTTTGGAAGCTGAAGAAAATGAGACACTGTTGCATTTGAAGGCTATAAAAATGAGACGCAGCATCAACATTAGAAAGAGGTGCTGACTGTTCATCAGGGTCATGGAGGTAATGGGGAAGGGAATAATTGAACCCCAGAAGCAATAAAGGTCAGTAAATGTCTTCCACAGTTTACAGAGGGTGGTAATTTTGATAGTTTTGTTCATATATTTGAAAGCGTTTGTAAACAGTATAATGTTGACCAAGGGCTCTGGGTATGGTTCCTTACCCCCTTACTCCATGGTAAATCTGTAACTGCTGTTTCTAAATTGTCTGATACAGATTTTTTAAACTATGATAAAGTTAAACAATATTTATTGATTTTTTTTAAACTATGATAAAGTTAAACAATATTTACTGTAATGTTTTAAATTAACATCTGAAGCTTACAGAAACAAGTTTCACGAACACAGACACAAGGCAGATTAAAGTGTATGTGATTATATTGCTCAGTTAAGCACTTATTTTCATAGGTGGTGAGTGGATGTCAGGTCACCACTTTTGAAAGGTTGGCAGACATTGTGGTGAGGGAACAAGCCCTTAGCACTTTACATGAGGACATGAGCATCTGGTTGGCAGACTGGGAGTATAACTCTGCAGATGAGTTGGGGAGAAATGGGGATCTCTACTTAGCAAGCAGGGCATCACTCTTCAAGAAGGGGATACCCAGTGTTGCACATGGATATAAGAGAACCTATGGTAGGGAGCCATACCCTCCCCCCAGCAGAGTCCACCAGTAACAGGGGAAGCCACTAGTTCAGGTACATGGCCAAGATCAAGGATTAGGTGCTTTAAATGTAATCGTTGGGGCCATGTAGCATACAGATGTCCACGGAAGGAAGGTGGGGAACAAAAGGTGGGTGAGCCATCAAGTGGGAATAACAGTATGCCAGTGGTAAGTTGACTGGAGACACCAGGGGTTGCCAAACTATCACTGGAGTTTGTATCCTATCTTAGTGGATGGAAGACAGACCACTGCTAAGAGAGACACAGCATCTGACATAACCATCATGAAGCCTGCAATGGTTAAAGTGGAGCAGTACTTGCTTGGGCAATCCACTCCAGTCAGAGATTTAGGAAGGACCACATTCCAAATACCTTTGGCCATGGCTCACCTTGACTTGGAGGGTAAAAAAGGAAGCAGGCAAGTAGGTGTGTTTGAGGATATCCCTGCAGATGTCTTGATAGGGAATGATTTTGATAATGCAGTATCTTGTGTGCATGGAGTTACATGCAGTCAAGCTTGGGGACAGGCATATGGGGCTTGTAGCCTGGGGAGACCCAGACAGACCCCACACCTGAAGCCAGGGCTGGTGAGATGGCTATTTCAGGGAGGGAGCTACCCTGTAGCAGTGAGCCTGAAGGTGAGCCACAGCTGCTAGTAGGTACTGGTGTTCCCTTGGACAGAGTGACTGCAAGGGCAGAGATGAGTGGTAGTAACCACGCTGACAGTGAGGCACCGCTGTCAGAAGATACCAGACTTTCTGAGGAAGGGGAGCTGAGAAGGGTCACACTGACAGAGTTGAGTCAGGCTCACATCTCAGATCCTGCACTAAAAGGCCTGAGGGAGGTAGCTAAGGAGGCACCTGCTCCTCAAGGAAAAGGGGAGTCTGTATACTGGAAGAAAAGGGTTACTGTATAGAGAGTGGACCCCTAAGGGGTGGCTAGAGAGTGAGGTAATACAGCAGTTGGTAGTGCCCAGAGTCTACCGTCTGGCATTTCTAGGCATAAACCCATGACATTCCTTTTGCAGGTCATATGGGCATAAAGAGCGCCAAGAGACATATTATGCAGAACATTTATTGGTCTGGGATTGGAAGGGATGTAACAGGGTACTGCAGGACCTGTGAACAGTGCCAAAAAGTGGGCAAAGCAGGAGACAATGTCAATGTTCCTTTGATCGTTTTTCCTGTGATTAAGCAGCCATTTCACAGGGTAACTATGAAGAAGTATATCCTGTGATAGTAGATTATGGTACTAAATACCCTGAGGTGGTGGCTGTATCCTCCATCAAGGCAGAGAAGGTGGCAAATGCTTTGTTAGAGATTTTCATCAGAGTAGGTTTCCCAAAGAAATACTGACTGACAGAGGTGCCAATTTCATGTCAGACCTGCTGGCTTGTCAGTTTGTGCACTGTGGGGTGAAGCACCTAAAGACCACCTCCTACGATCCTCAGAGTAATAGTCTTGTGGAGATGTTAAACTCTACACTAAAGACCATGCTAAGGCATTTGGAGACCATTTTAAGAGAAAGTGGGACAAATATTTGTCCCATCTGCTGTTTGCATACAGATAGGTACCCAGGAATCCACAGGTTTTTCACCCTTTGAGTTGCTGTATGGGCAAAGGGTGCGGGGGCCTTTAGATTTGATTCATGATGAGTGGGAGGGTGAGTGTGAATCCCATATGCACTCTTTTGTGGCATATGTTGTAAACCTCAAGACACAGCTTAGGGAGTTTATTGGCTTGGCCCAGGAGACCTAGGCAGTAGCCCAACAGCAGAAAAACATCTGGTATGACAGGAATGCTTGAGCCAGAAAGTATGCGGTGGGGCAGTAGGTTATGGTTCTCATTCCTGTCAGACAGAATAAGCTGTAGGCAGCTTGGGAAGGCCCCTTTGAAGTGGTAAGGAAGGTCATTGATGTTAACTACATGTACACCTGCTAGGCAGGATGCAGGGGCACAAATTGTACCATGTTAACACAATTAAGCCTTACCATGATAGGGAGGCCCTGGTGTTGAGTATTTGCAGTGCATGGCAGGAGAAGTTGGAAGGAGATCTGGTGCCTGATCTCCTAGTGAGACTCAAACTGACACCTCAGTTGAAAGAGTAGCAATGTGTCAGTGACTATCCCCTACCAAGGTTTGAGAAATCTGAGCAGTATTACAGGAGTTTTGGGACATGTTCCCTGGAAAACCTGGGTGCACCCTCCTGGTGCAGCACCATGTGTATACAGGACCCAAAAGCATGTCAGGCAGCCCCCTTACAGGGTACCTGAGTGAGTCAGACAGACTCTGAGGGAGGAGATACAGGAAATATTGGAACTGGGGGTAATCTAGGAGTCCAGCAGTCCCTGGGCCTCCCCAGTGGTACTGGTACCAAAGAAAGATGGCAGCATCAGGTTCTGTGTGGACTACAGAAAACTAAATAGTCACACAGAGTCAGACGCTTATCCCATGCCTAGGACAGATGAAGCCTTAGAGCAGCTGGGTGGGGCTAAGTATCTGACCACTATTGATCTGACTAGGGGCAACTGGCAGGTGCACTTGACTCCCACTGCTAGAGAGAGGTCAGCCTTTGTGACTCCTTTCGGATTATACAAGTTCAAGAAGATGCCCTTTGTGTGAGAAATGCCCCAGCAACCTTCCAGAGGCTGGTAGATTGTATTCTACAGGAGCATGAGATTATGCCCTAGCTTACCTGGATGATATTGCCATCTACATCCATTCCTGGCATGAGCATCTTCAGCATGTCAGGGAAATCCTAGGCAGACTGCAAAGGGCAAGATTGACCATTAAGCCCAGTAAGTGTCAGGTGGGTATGACAAAGGACTCCTACATGGGACATAGAGTGGGAAGTGGTAAGATCAGGGAAGAACCTGCCAAAGTGGAAGCTATTCAGGCGTGGTCTGCCCCTGTTACCAAAAAACTGGTGAGGGCATTCTTAGTGACAGCTGGATACTATAAAAAGTTTCTTTCCAGTTATAGTACAATAGCTGCTGCCATCTCAGATCTGATGAGACAAGACATGCCAGATAAGGTAGTGTGGACCCCAGTACGAGAGCAGGCATTCCAAAAGCTTAAAAGAGCTTTTGGAGGACCCTCTGTGTTAGCCAGTACAGATTACAGCAAAGAATTTGTTGTGCAGGTGGATGATTCAAACCATGGGGTGGATTCTCAGAAGGAGAAGAGCACCCAATTGTATATCTCAGCCAAAGTCCCCAACACAGCACGGAATGTTATGAAGTTTGCCTAGTCATAGTATGGGTACTGCAGAAATTTCAACTCTATCTGTCTGGAAGAAAATTCGCTGTACTTACAGACCACAATCCCTTAACATGGCTACATCAAGCCAGCGAGCAAAATGCCAAGTTATTAAGGTGGAGCCTAGGGTTGCAAGCATATATGTCAGTGCAGCACCGTAGTAGGTTCAGCAATGCCAATGAAGATGGGCTCTCAAGACATGGTATGGGTTAATGTGTTCCCAGACAGGCTCAAGTTCCTCAAGCCATGTTTCTCTAGGGTCACCTGAAAAACTAGCTTGAACCTTCAAAGGGTGGAACGATGTGATGATGTGAGGTATTGCCAGATATACCAGGAGAAGTAGGGCAGTGAATGTGTAACATATACCAGCATAGCTGGCTGGAGTTTTGTAAAGAATTATATGTCATTTTTATATCAAACTGATTTGTACAAGAGCTTGTGCTGAAAATGTATTTGTAAAGCTTCTCTTGTTAAAAATGTTCCAGCAGTGGGTCCTGCTGGACAGAAAAGAAATACACTTATATGTCAGACTGTATTGTAACTGTTGAAATGGATATATTGTAACATAAGATACTAGAAGAGAAGAGGTTAATTTCAGTCCATGTAACTTTGAACAATATTCTGAAATTAAATTACCTGGTTTAGGCCATAAAGATTGTATCTTACAATTCAGATTGCAGCCTGAGAAAAATGTCTGTGAAAACCAGGACTAGGAATCCTACTGTATTGTCCTTAGGGGAGAACGAATTACTACCCTGGAAAGGTGGAAGTTTTTGAAATGGTTTTATAGCTTCCAGATGCTGTAACACATCTTAGCAAAGCTCTATGTGTTTGTATTATGGTACATATGTGTTATTCTCTGGTTCATTTTCTAGTAAAGAAAGAAAAAAAAATGGGAAATAGACTGAGATGACAAGATGTGTGGGATGTCATTCTGTAAGCCAACACTGCAATGATGCTTTAATACCAGATGAGACAGAAGTCTCTGGGCACTCTGTTATGAATCCTGACAGAGAATGATCACTCACCCACTTCATCTTGCCTTGCTCTAGTAAGTAAACTAGGGAACAGTAATTCTTTAGATCAGTGAGGAAAATATAGTGAGATTAGTTATGTATTGATTTTTTGTATCTGTGTGAACCTTTCCATCTGTGTTATTTTTAATATTCCCTGTGATTGAAACTCGTGTGTACTGGAAATAGATATTTAGTATGTTCATGTTCTTTTATTATTTATTATTAAATATATTGAAACTTTTCATTGTGGCTAGTCTTTTAGAGAATATTTTAACCTTTGAAAGTACTTATATTTATTTGGTGACACCGTGGCCACTTCAGAAAGCCTTGCTGCATTGGTCAAATACTACTGTTTGTATTAGTATTAATTTTACTCAGTTTAGTTGGGTACCCTTGTAAGAGCCTTAGAGTAGCTGGCTTTGGAGTGTTCTGGTGGCAGTATCTACCTTATTGTCTGGGCAGAGGTATGTTGTCTATTAGCAGAGTTTTGAAGCTAAGAGCTTCTAAGCTATAAGAGGAGGCTGGTTGTACTAATAAAAATAGTGGAAGAATTATTTTCAAATTTTTATTTTGTATAGATTGTTAAATATATGTGCAATATTTATTGTTGTTTTACTCTTGTTATATAGGTTCATTTATTAATTAACTGTTGTAAGTTAGGATTAGCTGATTTTCTCACGTGCTTTTTTGGATTTTGTTATTTAAACTAAATAGAATTTTATTTAAGTACGTTCTGATGAAGTCCCATATTGCAGGATGAAAGCACTCAATGTACATTACAATAAACAGTCTTAGAATATTTTTTGTAAACTCCTTGGACTTTGTTTTATTACAGCCTGCTCAATGCCCAGACTACCCTGAGGTTTTTGATTACTTGTTTTCTTTGCTCAGGTTTTCATGAATTTGTGGTTCTTAAATTATTATTATATGCATTTTACAGATATTTGGCAGTATCACCAAACAGCAGTACTCTATCTCCTCTCATTATACGGCTTTGGAAAACTCTTTAGCAGATATACAATTCACTTGGATCTATCTTGTACACTCACAGAAGGTCAAAACACAGAATGCCAAATGTATTTGCTTTTTAGAAATACTAAAAAAGCCTGTAGCTTGTTGTCTGAGATCTTGGTATAGCTGGGACTGATTTTTGCCCTTTCCCTACTGTAGTGCAGTCTCAGTGTTGGTATATATAAGTAGCGTTAAGTATTGGGGGTAGAGGGGCCCCTTGCACAGCACTTATTTTTAGGTAATTTGGTACTCTGTGCTTAGACCTTCTGTGGTCAGTGTTATGGTTATTAGTGTTTTCTTCATTTGGGATTCTGAATGTATTCCACTTAAAATTGGTGCTTCTGGGGGTGGCTTGTTAAAAGATGTGTTTGCCATAAGGCAAGAGGTGTGACTTACATTATACAGGAGGTTTGGCTTATTTGTCAGGAAATGGCAGTGGGTAGTTGTGCAGTGGTGCCAACCCTACATTTAGGTGTTCATCAGGATCTGTTTTTGGATGTATTCTTCCTCCCCGTTCATTAATCATCAGCTTAAAATCATCTTACATGATTATGACTTATTACTTCCAAACAATTCAAAAAAGGACATTCATTTCCAAGCTTGCATAACCTTAAAGTGTATGTTTTGCCAAAACTAGAATGGGATGTATTTTTTTACATTGATTCCTTTTTCTCTGAAATCTTTTTATTCACTAAAAAGTGACATTGTCAAATATTAGGGGTAAGGTGCAGTTTCTGTTTTTCTCCACTGTTGTGTGATCTTTGTTTTGGTCCCCTTGGACTTCATTTGTACAGGCCTGTCCCCCTGTGCTCCACTTCCACACCAGGTCTACCAGCCATCATCTGTAACCCCCCCGACTTAGTCTAGTATTGGTGTGGCTGGTTGTGGATCTTAAGGGCATCATGAGGGCTCGGCTTGTCTGTTTTTTTTTTTTTTTTTTTTTTCTTAAGCTCTACCCACTTGCCTTCCATCCCCACATTCTTTGAGTGTGTCTGAAGACAGCTGAACTCTCTGGACCATGCTTCCCCCTAGGGAGCACATCAGCAAGCACCCTCCCACCCAGACTGGGACTGCTTATCCCTTCTCTGTTGCTCTGTTAATTGATTGGGCCTCTATTTGAGCCTGGTCTGGCTTGGCTGTAACATGGCTTTATCCCAGCATTCCACCAGAGTGGCTGGCTGTTGTGAGATACATAGGGGTAGGTGTTTTGAATACTGTCCCTGAAAAACACTTTTCTTTGTAGTTAGTTTTAGGTTTTTGATGGATGTCCATTTGCTAAAACATTTTTTCATCAGAATGGGTTCTGAGAAAAATATCTGCCATAGATTAGACATAAACTTGATTTTCAAGCTTTGACCACTGGTTCACCACCAACAACCTTTACATGAATTCTCCTTAACTGCTATAATCAGTACTGCATGGAAACACTCTACTGCTTTCCCTGTCAGTGTTCCTGATCTGTCGACAGCACTACCACTCTATGTACACTTAATAGTAATTAGGTATTCTAGTTATCTCACTGATTTCTTCCACATCCCTGTGGTATAAACAGTAAGCATTTTAGATCAGCATTGTCTGTCTACCAGTTAACAAGTCTTTTCAGCTAGCCATAAACTGTGTTTATTCCTAAACTTCCATATGCAGTTCCAGTTATGACCTTATATAACACTCAAAATGCCTAAGTACTTAAGCACTCTGCTCCTCAGAAAGCACTAAATAAAATGTACTAATTTGTCTCTTTGTGACACAAGAACACATCAGTCTTCTGTTAAACCCTACAAATGCTCACCCTGTTATTGAAAAAAATTGTTATTGCAGTTTATAAGATACTTTGTTTAAATTTTCCCACTGCTCAAAAAGGTGTCTGCCTCTCCTTGTCACTACCTCCTTAGACCACAGCACAGTGACCTGGATTCATTTATATTGCACATGGCTTCCTTTGAACTCTGTAACTCAGAAATACTGTTTACTTGGTCTGTCGCTCTAAAAATATAAACACCTTCTTAACTGTTTAATGGAATTCACACAGTGCAATTATTTTAAAGAGACTGCTTGGCATTTACAATTCCCATTTGACTGTATCCAATTATTTTCATTTGCTAACCATACACTAACACCTGTGTCTCACCAAGTAAGCCGTTAAGGCAATGCACAACTATTCCAAATGTTTTAGTTATAGGTGACTCTATAGAGAGACATACAGACACCTTACTCACCAGGGTGAACTAGGAGAATGTTATGGTCAACTGCCTGTCTGGTGCAAGGATTCACCAGATCACACATGCTGTCAAGTCTCTCAAAAGCAAGTACCATTATGACACCGTCATAGTTCATGTTGGTGTGAACGACTTGAGACATATCTTTCTGGACTATATGAAGAGAGACATGATTGAGCTCTCTGAATATGTGTCCCAGGCAGGTATGTCCCTAGCTTTGAGCAGCATTTTACCCTCACCTAGGGTGATACCATATTATAAACAGAAAATGATTGACTTCAATAATTGGCTTAGTTTCTGGTGTCATTTTAAGAGGATCCAGTTCCTGTCAGCCTGGGATGACATAGTGGATAGACCATGCTGCTTTGCCAGTGAGGGTCTTCACCTGGCACCTCTAGGCTTTTGGTTGCTGGCTAAGGCACTTGCCTCCTCCATAATGTCTTTTTAGGCAAGGTCACAATAACAAAATTCCTGATGTGAAAATATCAAACACAAAGAAACTAAGGGTCATGCTGATAAATGCTAGGAGTTTAAATCAGAATCTGCACACTCTGGAAGCACTCCTCTCCCTGGAAGATGTTGATGTCTGTGCAGTCACAGAAACCTGGCTCAAGGCCTCAGAAAGTACCCAGGCTTGCAAGGCTACAATGCCTTCCACACTTTCAGACTGCAAATTGAAGGTGTGAGAACCAAAGGAGGAGGAATATCTATCTTCATTAAAGATAACTACACCTCTAGACTGGTTAGACAAGAAAACTCTATGGAGCTACTCCAAGTACAAATTACCCCTTCAGGTCATCGTCAGTTACAAGTCCCCATCCACGAACCAAGATGCCCACACAACTTATTTAGATCTACTTGGGACAATTAAGGTACAACCTAACACCCTAGTCATGGGTGAGTTCAACTATCCTTCCATTAATTGGGAAACGTATACATGCCCAAACTCACTCGCACAAAAGTTCCTGGACTTGGTTAACTCAAATGCCCTGAAACAAATAGTGCACCACCCCACAAGGGGCTCCAGTATTCTAGATCTGGTCCTCACCAATATGAGTGACCGATGCAATGTCTCAGGTCTAGAGCCCACACTGGTTAAATCTGACCATAAATCAGTCATTTTTGAAGTAGCAGTAGCACCAGAACTCTCCAAAGGAGAAGACAGGCTAAACAACTTCAACAAAGCTAACTGTACCCTCCTAAGGGAAAGTATAATCAGCTTCTAAGCTCCAGTTTCCACAGTTGGCATTGACAGCTACATTAATGTTTACACTGATGCTCTGTATAAACATCTACACGAATTTGTAGACACAGCCATGCCAGCTAGGATTCAAGCAAGATCCTCAAGAAAAAACAAACCATCCTGGTGGATGTCTAGCATTAATATCTTATACAATAAGCGAAATAAGCTGCTGTCTAAAAATACAAAATTGACATCCCAGAACTGGAAGAGTACCCTCCTTATTCTAAACAAGCAAATTAAGACAACTTGTAAAATCTTCAAATAGCAACTATGAGAGACATTTATCAACCATAGCCAAGGATAACCATAAGGCTTTCTTCAGCTACATCCAAAACCTAAGAGGTAGGACTCAGATATGTGCTGAACTAATTGTGGATGACATCACACACACTGACCCTGTGGAAATTGCAAACCAGCTAACAGACAGGTTTAGTGAAAATTTCACCCCCTTATCCCCCAAGCATATCACAAACCATGTCTTCATCATCTCCTCCTCCCTGCATCTCTGAAGAACAAGTCATCAATGTTCACTCAAAGGCTAAGAGCACAGCCATCATGGGACCAGATGGCATTCCAGGCTGCATTCTTAATGTTCTAAAACAAGAGCTAGCTACTCCATTAAGCATTCTATTCAACAACAGCCTGAGTACTGGCTTTGTCCTTACTGAATGGAAAACAGTGACTGCTATTCCCCTCCACAAGGGCAGCTCAGCAACAGACTAGGGTAAGTATAGACCCATGAGTTTAACCATCCTCATCTGTAAGGCAATGGAACAAATCATCATGGACCTCATAAATACATGTATAGGTGACCTCCAAACCCTGGATCCATCCCAGTTCAGGTTTGTCAAAGGCAGGTCATGCCTGCTAAACCTGATGGACCTTTTCTAGAATGTGACCAAAGCCATAGACGAGGGCAAAGCCATGCACACAGGCTATCTTGACTTGGCCAAGGCCTTCTTCACTATCTCACATTCGGGCATCATTGACAAACTAACCCAGTTGACTATCAACCCTATGCTGTCAGGTGGGTTGTAAACTGGATCACTGATCGACAAGACTCAGTCAAAGTGGGAGACTTTACCTCTACCACCTGACCTGTCACCAGTGGGGTACCACAAGTGTCAGTGCTGGGCCCCCTCTTGTTTGACATATACTTCTCAGACGTCCAGGCCAATATGGAGAAACTGTGGCTAACTAACTTTGTGGATGACTGCAAATTAGATGCTATCATTGAATCCCCTAGTGATGTCAGTGTACTTCAAAATGGGCTTACACAGACCAATGATTGGTGCCAAAGCCATGGTCTTAACAAAGTGCTAAAAAATGCATCCCTTCAGTAAAAACAATGTCCGTACTGATTATAAAATAAACAATAATACCATCAGTACCAGTTCAGTAGAGATCTGGGAACACAAGTTGACTGTGACCTCAACTTTGACCACCATGTGTCTACTGTGGTGAGGAAGATATTCTATGTTGCTCACCTGATTAGCAAAGGCATCACCTCAAGAGCAAAAGAGGTTATAGCTCCCCTGTACTCATCCCTGATCAGGCCTGTTATTGAATATAATGCTTCCTTTGGTATGTACCATACCAGACACCTGCAGCAACTTGAGAGACCTCAGAGATTTCTAACTAAGAAAATTCAGAGTCTCCAGCACATGTCTTATACAGACAGACTGAAGTCGCTGTCACTGTACTCAGTAGCATATAGACTACTTAGAGGTGACTTATGTGGTTTACAGGGCTATCTTCTACCCAAATCTAATGCAAATGCTGCACATCCATAAGTCAAATGGGACTAGAGTCACCCATTCCAGGAACCTCAATCTAGCCTGTGACATAAACAGGACCTGCTGGAGAGACAGATCCATCTCTCAGAGGTTATGACTCCTCTGGAATAGGCTTCCAATCCATATCAAGCAGAGCACCTCCATGACCCTGTTTAAATGCAGCCTGGATGACTGGATGGAAAACAGTAAATTTCTGCTGGGGATTGCCTGGCTTCTCTCCTGGACATGGGTAGTCCTTGCTAGAAAAACCTTGGGCATAGACAATATCTCTCATCCAGTATTATATTGGGATTTAACGGCTATGCTTGTAAAGACCCTTGGGTCAGTAGCCTAGTAACATCCTATAAATCTATGATCCTATGAACCTATAGGATTATATTCAATGTCAGTTTACTACCTTTGACCAGAACAGAATGCAGTGTTAGAGAATATCAATAGACTTCCCTGGAAATTAATGGCTGTGTGCACATGCGCAAAAGTTTATTTAAAGTACAGTTTAGGTGGACAAATAAGCAATAGGAATCACTGAAACCCAGAGAAGGTGGTGAGAAAGGGGTCTAGACTAA